>NC_056734.1:174882023-174959523 GCF_019279795.1 Protopterus annectens
TACTATACAGTGGTTCCAATCATACCTACATAACAGGCAACAGGCTGTACTATGGGAAAATATTTGATCTTCCCACGTCCCAGTCACTCTAGGGGTCCTGCAAGGATCTATATTAGGCCCATTACTCTTCTCCATCTTTACAAATGACCTTCATTCTGTAATTCCTCAAGCTGACTGTATCCAATACACTGACGACTCCACACTCATATGCGCTGCTGCTTCTCAATCAGAACTTCAGTCACTAACCCAAATGACCTTTAGTACAGTTGAAAACTGGCTCCTACAAAGACGTCTTATCCTTAACCCCAAAAAAAACAAAAATGCTACTATTTACCCCCACCCGCAGAACCTCCCCACTTAACTTTACTATTACTTCAAATGATGGAACTATAATATCTCCTGAACCAACCACCAAACTACTCGGGGTACTAATAGATAACAACTTGTCCTTTGAACCTCACATTAAAAACACCATAAAAATAGGAAATAAGAAACTAGATTCCCTCTATAGAATAAAAGCCTTTCTTACACCTAAAGCCAGGGTTACTAATGCTCGTACCCACCTCATCTCTACCTTGCTCTATGCCTCCCCTATCTATACCAAAATATGTAGAAGTATTCTGAGTAAACTTACATCCTCGTACAACAATATTGCCAGATTTGCAGCTGGGTCCTCCTATAGAACTCATCACTGTATCAATCTGAATCAGTTAGGATGGTTAGAGCTGCCAAATTTAATACTTTTCAATCAGTTAATAGTAGCCCATAAGATCATGTATTTGCCTCAAAATACACCCATACTTACATCCCTAGTCATCCCCTATAATAACCTCAAGACCTTACGCTCAGCTAATAACCTACTTGTACAAATATCAAAATCCAACAACTTAGCTGGTGACACCTTGTTCTCCAATACAGTAGGTAAAGCCTGGAACATCCTCCCAAGCCAGCTAACCTCAATATCCTCTGTCAGCTTATTTAAAAGCAAGCTTAAACCCTACCTCAAATCACACTGGCTATGCCCCTGTGTTAACCCAGACTAAGTACCTAACTATTAACTAGACTCCCACAATTCCTAGCCTCCCATGATCATGATCTTGTGCTGTCTCACTAATTTTTAGTGAGCTTAACCTTCCTTAGGATTTTTCTCATGTAAATAAGTATATACTGTGGAATGATCAAACACCTTCATATAGTATCACAACCTATGTGTTAAATAACACTAGAAATCCATCCTTGTTTGCTGTTCTTCTATACTCTATCTATTGATCTCTAGTGTTTTTCTTTCTTAGGTTTTTGTGAGACCTTAGTATCTCATCATAAATTACTAGGTGTATCTAATTTTGTAATATGTTATAAAGATTTGTACTACACCATTTCTAATACAAATGTATTAGTCTTATTCATCTATTCTTAGATAAATTTTTCCTTTTTCCTACTGAAATATAAAATATATAATCTTAGGCTTGTACTATAATTGTTAAAACTTATGTACCAAATTATACTGTTATTGTCTTTGTCTTGACCTTTTATGTTGTTGTAATTTGTGGAGCTTTTCTCCCCGGGCCTCCACTGAAAATGGACATATATCCAGCTGGACTAGCCTGGTCAACAAATGTAAAACAAAAATAAAAATAAAAATAAAAAATGTGTTTGGATTATTTAGTTTGTTTGGGTTTAGCTTTTTAAGGTAAGTGTGCGATAGTTATGGACCTTAGGGTTAGGGTGAGCGTTAAGTTAAGTGCATACATGGTGGTATATGTAAGATTTAGTGTAGGGTTAGAAGTAGGGTTTAGTTTAGGGTTAGAAGTAGAGTTTTGGTTAGTGTATGTATGTGGTTTATTTAGTTTGTTTGTATAGGTAGTATGTAGCGGGCGGTGGGGTGGGACAAGTATGACAGTTCAACTTTTTGAATTTCGCGGTTTAGGGCGTTCGGTGTATATGCGGTTTGATGAAGACGGGTCGATGTCCAATTGATCTACATACCAATTTTTCATAAAGCATTTTTTATGTTACTTCTTTAATCAAGTGACTTATCAAAGATAGATATCATTCAAAATGCAGTGAGAAGCAAAAATGCACTAAGATGTTTGAGTAAAATGCACAATACTAGCGATATTGTCCACTGCTTGTCACTGATATGCATATTTCACATTCTGTTCTATTTTCATGAAAGAGTTGTGTATTATTGAAGAATGCTGTTTGAAGTAGCAATATGAGGAAAAAAATCCATTGTCCACGTTGAATGTACTATGGTAGAATGTTGCTAGTTCTTTCTTACTCATGAAGGTATATACTATTTCTATATTAATAGTAATACTGGCAAAACAAATGACTTCAAAGTAGTGCAGGATATCAGCTGTAACTTAACATGATGCTGTTGAAAACATTTGTACAGTTTGAGAAGTACTGAGAGTACACTGTTGAAAATATTAGTTATACAGATAAGCACAAGTTTTCATAATTCTGTGACTATTTCAAAAAGTAAGCATCCAGAAATCTCAGGGTTCCTGTTGTATTTTCAAGATTTGACAACTGCAGTCCCAAAACTCCAAGGAATTAAATACATTCAGGGAGACATGTATGCTAAGTCTGAAATTCTTGTATTTCACAGAGTTCCCTTCCAAAGTGCAACAATATTGGTGCTGATATAATTAAACAGTGGGGATGACTGGATGCAGCCTGCCAAATTGTGAGTGCAAGAGTGCTTGCCTCCTGAAAAAAAATGCTTTGAATATGTAACAGCAAATTTAGCACTTTGCTGTTTTACTTGTAGAGTTATGGTTAATTTTCAGAATTTGGAACTGTCATTGTCAAGTCTCAAATTTCCATTCCAGCAGAGCTCCGAAATCTCAAGTCTGACTAAACAAAAGAGCTGTTGGCATCTGTCAAGCTTACGTGGCTTCCAAGATTTAGAAAACTATGAACATTTATTTATGATACAAGTATAATTCTAGATGTTTTCATCATAATATGCAATAATAGTGGGGGGAAAGATTTTGATTGTATTGTCTAGTTTATTATAACAAAGTCTTTTGGTGATCATAATTACTGTTATTATATTTTAAATACAGTATTCAAGTTATACATTCATTTGTTTTGTTAATGTTTTTTTATAAATGTTTCAGAAAAGACTTAGGAATTCAAGGATGTATTTAAGCTTAAAAATTGTAGCTTTCATCAAATTTGTCAGATAAAGGAAGAAAACAAATAATTATTTGCTGTATAAAAGCAAACATTTATCTTCCTCTATGTATTGGGGACCTCATATGTCATAATATAAAAGGAGGGTTTGTGGGTCACAATTCCCCACATGGGGCATGGAGGGGTTTGCTCCAGCAGCATAGAACATTATGTTTTGATAACTGTCCCTTTGCATTCTTCTAATCACATTTTTGTACATTCAGGTTGGCATGTTCACTATTTTTATGAGACCATGTATATTATATTATTCTTGGCTATATACCACATTTCATTTACAGTTTACATTTTCACTTAAAGCATGCAAGTAATTCCATGACAATAATTGTATTTTATAGAAGGAAATAAACCTGCATTTTAATGTTGTGGTAAAATTCAGCTAAGCATTATGAATCAGTTTGTTATTCTATATATGCATGCTAATTAGTTGTACTGCAATTTACTGACACAATGAAGAAGAAAAGTAGAATAAACCTTCCTTTGTTGGCCATTTTGTATTTTAAACTTCTTGTGTATTTTAAACTTGTGTTGTATTACTGAACAAATAGGTAAAATAATGTAAGCAATTCAGTTTGTGTACATTAATGATCAGTTATAAAAACATGGAGTACACTGGGCTTATTTCTGACCAAGCATTGCTGTATTTGATTGTCTTTAATTCAGCATAGCATATGTTATGCATTTCAATATTCAGATTTTCCACAGTGTGTAATATACAAAGCTTGGCATTTTACTGCATTTTTCCCCAGGATTTCTTACATTTTCCCTAGTGTCAAAAGGCAAAACACTTTTGTCAGACTAATGAAATTCTTCTCAGAATTCTTCCTTCCTGAAATGACATGGAAGTCTATTTTCTTGACTGGGTAAAAATATTTTTTTTTATTTGAAGTTGATATTTCTCTTCTACAGTTTCTGTCTGCACAATATACTGTTTTAAAATGTTCTAATAATCTTTTTAATAACATATTGGCAGTTTAACTCATTAAAGCTATATAGCAGGGTGTAAGCTTCATGACCAGAATGATTACAAAAATGTTTCCAAAACGTATTGCTGTGTTTTATGAGACTTGCCACAAGTTTAATAAGAAACTTAATCCTTGCAGGGAAACAGCATAAAAATTCCATTTTAACTGGTAACCTTTTGTTTATGTGATTTGATATGTCTTGGAATGACTGAAGTGCTAATTTATTATTTTTGGGAAATTTCTCTGTTTTAATAAATGATGTGTATATATTATTTGTTTCCAAACTGAAAACAGTTTTTAAATGGAGTTGTAGTTTATTATGAGTATTAAACACAAGTACAATATTATTTTAACTATTGTTTACAGATACATATTATTTCAGAACAAAAATGTTGTTTTTATGTTTTAGGGCCCTGATTTTTCACAGTGGGCTGAGTCAGACAGAAATTCTTAATGACTTCAAGACATGTTGGACAGAGGTGCTCCAGAGCTATTACCATATTTCAAAGCATTACAGTATGCTTGCTGCAGTTTAAGAAGATTATGGTGCAAACTAAATGTTGTAGAATGGATAAAACTATATCGTGTGGAACACTGGAACTATTGGATAGGTTTATTGCCTCTGTAGCTTGCTCTGTTAGGACTTACTTGTCTATGTAAAACTTCAAATCCCACAATGCATTGAAAATTCTGTCCTGTACATATACACTAAAATATCTTGCATACTCACATGGCTGTGTGGCACAGAAGGGTAAAGTCCTGTCACCCAAATGACCTGAGATCAGTTAGCAGCTTGGAAGGGGTGGGCAAAAGATGTTCAATTTGCATCTGCTTAACCCAGGAAGGAGGGATGTGCGTGGGTCTCAGTACAGTAGTGCTTGCAAAGGTATGTCAAGCAGTCACACCTTTGTGTCAAAATTTTTAATGGCACACAGCATATATTACCACCAGGATGTGAGGTAGATCGCATCTGTAAAATGCCCCAATGACTGCCAAGATGAAGACTCTGTGATAGGATCTTGCCACATAGGGAGTGATGGGTAGGGAACAACTATTTTCCCATTGGAAAAATGAACAAGTCAATAGATCACAGGGAGCTGATGTTCCAGAGAAAGCAGGGCACAAAAAAAGTGTAATCAAAATATCCTAGATAACCAGAATTTTTTTCAGCTGAGGTACAATATGATTTCAACAATTTAAAGTATATAACTAGCATTTTGAGGCTCACAAGGGATTCTAACATCAGAATTAACAAATGGCTCTTCTGCTTAGTCCATATTTCTTGTGGTTTAATGCACAGTTTTGGGTTTTTGTGGCTTAGCAAAATCCCATGTACATATACTTTGATAAAATGAACACTCAGCCACAGCATTCCTGAATAAAGACTATTTTCAGAAAGTATAAAAACAGTTTCCTGGGAAGAAAGGTCCCAGATACATCCACCATACAGCAAATCCTAGTTGGTATAATCAACTCTTCAGTTCCTACATTATGTAACCAAAGGATATTTTTTCTCCTGTCATAGTGAAGAAGTGAAACAGTCATCTGCACACATTTACAAGTGTGCAACATACATGCAGACATGCAGAGAGACAGACAGACAGACAGACAGACACATGCACACATAGAGAACTATGTTCTTTATCTCTTTCCAGTATCGAAAGCAATCAGTTATAAAGACTGCTTTTTCTAGGTTCCCATCACTGAAACAAGATTCAAAAAGACAATCATCTATCAAAATGTACAGTGTTACAAAATGCACCCACAAGATTGAAAGTTACATGTTGATATACAAGTTTTACTGCAGTGGACACAGGTCCATTTACATTGTCTTATAATTCACATTATACCATAACTGCTGATGTAATGGGAATGTGGCACAGTCAAATTGTGTCAGGCAAAAATATATGGAGTCACCCCCATATCTGGAAAAAGAGCACTGATGTAGAGCATTCATTTGTTGATAGTTAACAACCATTATTGCTGCAGTTAACATCTGCATCAGCTTGGGAACTGAAAACCTTGCAGTTTGATTATAAAAGAGTTACCTTTAAATGTTAACATGCCAGTTACAGTGATTAATATTTTAGGTGGCAAACTGAAGTTCTGGAGAGATCACTTTGAATTTAGATCTCATGCAGGTTAAACCACATCCCCTGACTTTGTGCTTTATTTTCCCTTCTGAAATGAAATTGTATGGGAGTGGTGTAATAGGTTTCAGAATTGAAGGAATGCAAGTGAAGGAGTGAAAAGCTGTTTTTAAGAGTCTCTGTGTTTGCACCCACAGAGATATAATTCTCAATGAAAATATGACACAGCTGCACCCCATGATATTCTTTCATTAGAAGGAAAATGTTGAAAAATGGAAGCTTAGTTTTCAGTAATTAGATTATTCTTTACTGTAAGTGGATTAGGTGAAAATTCTGATGAGGTCCATGGTTTGTATTCCTTCAGGTTGCTGAAGAAGAAGTCACAAACTTATACATTTTTACTTTTCTTCAGGATAGGGAAATGCAAATATCAAACCTTAAAGAAAATTTAAATCCAAAAAGCACCAGTCTTGTATTAAAGAAAATCAAAATCAACAACCCAATACTCGTACGAGGAGCCACTGGAGTCATAACTTATTTAATGCTTTTGTATTTGATTGTCAAGACTTCTTCAGAATGAACACCCATTAGCAAACATGTACTGTGTCATGATCACCTATAAAACCAATAGGCAAAGTTTATAATCATTTAACCCTGAACTTTTGACATAACTCGAGTTGCCAACACAGTTTTTTTATTGCATGCAGGTTGTTAGCATCTCCTTTTAAATAACCAGTTTCTCCCCATTTAAGCACAACAAATGAAAACATTTTACAATTCATTCATGTTGTAGACTGTTTATAAAAAGCATTGTTCTCATCTTTCTTTTTGATATCCTGCACATGTTAATATACCTACTTTGAGAGTTTACTGGTAGTTTTCATTATGTAGAAGGAATAGCAACTCTCACAGGTAACAACATATGCAACCCTGTACAGTCACAGTTATATTGTTCTCTATTGACAATAGATCTGTCATATCCTTTTATAGTCATATAAGGGCTGTTCTTTATGCACTTGCACATCATACACAAAATTTAACAATTATTGCCATCCCCCCAGCCAAAAATGTCATTTATTAGTCATTTGTTGTTTATAAGAACACAAGGTCCAATACACACCACAGATGCTGAGCTGGGCAACTGTGACAAGAACTCTGAATTTGGTGAGCTCCATGATTCTCTAAGAAAAGATAGTAAAATTTGTGATTTACGGAATTATTAAACAAGGAACAGACTTTTAAGAAAAACGAGACCTAATATTATTAAAATCTGTAGATTATCATCATCAACCCCATTTCCCCCATCTTCTACATAGAGTCAGGGTATCACATCAGCTGTTGCTCTCTGTCTCAATTCAATGCCTCTGTCATACCTTCTTCAACAGTCATGCCTGACTGTCACACATCTTCTCTCATACAATCCAGCCATCTCGCTGGTGGAAACCCTTTCTTCTTTCTTTCTTCCTGTCTGTCCCAAATCTTCTTCACCAGATTGTCTTCTGCTTTTCTGCACATGTGCTAAAACCACTATAATATGTTCTTTTTTTTTCTCAGTTGTTTTTATTGAAAATTAAATAACTATTTACAATGGTGTCTTCTATAAAACAAAGCTTTTTAAACAGAATGATAAGAGTAGTTAGTTAATTATTAAAATCTGTTTATCAGTAGTTCTTTGACTTTCAGCCATATATTATATGAAGACATGATTCTAGATGCTCTTGTCTTGCTTGTGATAAGTTCAAGATGACAGACCTCAGTTAGCAAGTGTGCAAATTCCTTCATAGTAGGAGTCGTTTGATTCTTCCAGTTCTTGGCGATGACTTTTCTTGCTGATGTTAAGATACTCCATAAACTAGAGTATTTTATTTTTCTGACACAAGTAGGAATAAGTGTATTGAATAAAATAAGAGATTCGGTCAGCATAAATTTATCATTAAAAACAGACTGTAAGAGAGGATTCATATAATCCCAATATGTTTTACATTTTATACAGTCGTAAAACATATGTTGCCAGTCAGCTTTAACATTTAGTTTACATCTCCAACATCCTATGTCTTTATTATACATCAGTTCAACTTTATGTGGTATTATAAAGGTTCTATGTAGGAACTTCCAGGAGAATATCCTCCACCTTAGTGAGGAAGTAGTTTGTTTTGAAGATTGGAGTATCAGTTTTTTTTTCATCTTCAGTAGGGGAGTTATTATTAACAAGTCTAAAATAATCCCAATAGCTTTCTCTGTAACATACTGTTGATTTCTTAAGTAACTTATATATTTTAGTTGGAAGTCCCTTTCCAATTATATTCTGGTGCATTAGAATAATGAGTAAATTAATAATCATAGGGAAAGAATGTCTAACTGTGGTTGCATTAGATTAATCTTACATTCAACAAATTGTCTACAAGTCTGAATTTCTAACCACATATCTTTGCTTACCTCATACTTTTTAATAATATGGTCAGCATTTTGTAACTTCCCATTGTCTAGTAATTTATACCAGTATAACAGATTTTTGTCTTCAAATGTAGTCATTGTTGTTAAATTAAAAGTATTAATACTATTTTAAGTATAAACAATTGGAAATACAAAGAAAATCCATACTTTATATTCAGGATTCCTGAAAATGAAAATTTTAAAGGAGGTTATTATCATATTGATATAATAAGAGTTAACTGGTTTGTTTTTGTTTTCTATAAAATAGTCTTTTACTAACCAATGGCATTTATTAGTAGCTATTTTAGTATGATATGATTTTGTTAAATTATTGGATTTACACCAGATACCTCCCTGAATATCTTTCCGTTTGGCATTATAATTATTTAACTAAGAAATTGTCTTAACAATTGAGGATAAGGAATATAATTCTAAATCTGAAAGACCAATACCACCCAATTTCCAATTTCTAATGTGATGGTTTAAAGCCAATCTAGGCTTATTAGGAAACCATAAAAATCTCAGAAACAAAGAATTATACTCTTTTTTTATTTTTTTGGAGTAGGAGGGATAATGAATGTATTATATATAGAAATTTAGGAAGGATAATCTGTTCCAAGTTGGACTTTCCTGGTTAACAAATGTTAAATAAAATAAATAATCATTTTAATTAAAGAGAGTCTCTCTTATAGGTTCATAGGTTCATACTAGGCTATCTGCCCTAGGGCATTTATAAGCCTAGCCAGAGTGTGTTTGGCTTTCGCCACCCATTTTAAATTAATTTTGCTATGCCCTTTTTCGAGGTTAGTATACTGTGCCTCTGTCTAACAGTGACACAGAAGTGACACCTGGGGTAAACCTACGATCTCCCATCCACTCATCAAGATTCCTCTTGAAGAGAGTCAATGAGGGACTCTGCCTAACCTGGACTGGGATTTTATTCCAGAGTGAAGGGAGCCTCTGGGTTATGAATCTGTCTCTCCAGCATGTCCTATTTATTTCAGTGCTGAGGTTCAAGTCTCTCGAGCGCGTAGCTCGATGGGATTTGGATTTTCTGAGGTGCAGCATGTCCATGGCTTTATACGTCAGGCACAGATCGCCTCTGAGCAGGCGGTATGCCACTGAGTGGAGCTGGAGTTTCTTTAACAGGGCAGCATATGGCATCTGTTTGAGCCCTTTGATCCTCTTGGTGAGGTACATTTGGGGTCTTTCCAGTTGCTGCAGGTGTCTGGTAAGGTACATCCCAAAAGGGGCATTGTACTCAATTATGGGCCTGATGAGGGATGAGTAAAGAGGCACAATGACCTCCCCTGATCTAGATGTGAATCCCTTCATGATTAGGTGGGCTGTATAAAATGTTTTTCTAACCACTTTGGCCACATGGTTGTCAAATGAGAGATTGCTATCAACTTGGGTCCCCAGGTCCCTAATTACTTCTTCTGTACTTAATGGATTACCACCTATGTGGTAATTTGTGGGCACTTTGTTTTTGCCAAAGGGGATGACTATACACTTTTTGGCATTTAGCTTGAGGCCATGGCTCTGGCACCAGTTGTCTGTTTCTATGAGGCCCTTTTGGAGGATGCTTGTGTCAGCTGGAGAGTCGATTATGGTGCCCAGTTTGCAGTCATCTGTGAACTTGGTCAGCCACAGTCCTTCCGTGTTGGCCTGTTCCTCTGAGAAATATATACCGAACAAGAGAGGTCCCAGGACTGAGCCTTGTGGGACGCCACTTGTAACTGGTTTGGAGTCTGACATGGCTCCAGCAATTCTAACCATGTGGGTTCTGTCCTTGAGCCAGTTTGCAACCCATCTAATGACATAGGGGTTTATATTTAAGCTGGTGAGCTTATCTATAATGCCCGAGTGGGGTATTGTATCGAAGGCTTTTGCGAGGTCCAGGTAGGCTGTGTGGACCACCTTCCCCTTGTCAATGGCCTTGGTGACTGTTTCAAAGAAATCAACCAGGTTTAAGAGGCAGGATCTGCCCTTAACAAAGCCGAACTGGGTAGGATCCAGTGTCTGTAGGTCCCCAATATCTTTATTTATGAGGTCCATGATGATCCTTTCCATAGCTTTGCAGACCAAGCTAGTTAGGCTTATGGGCGATAGTTTCCAGGATCCGTTGAGGCACCACCTTTGTGGAGAGGGACCACTGTTGCTGTACGCCACTCTTTGGGTACATATCCTGTAGTAAGGCTGAGATTGAACAGTAGTTTTATGTTTGGGTTTAGCTCTTCTTGGAGTTCATGTAGGACACAGCCCGGGACACCGTCTGGTCCCATTGATGCTGTGTTTTTTGCTTTGAAGAGGGCAGCTCTTACCTGAGCATCTGAGATGTCAGGGGGGCAGCACTCTGCTGGGATAGATATTTGCCCTTTTGGTGGGGAGAAGTTTGGGCTGAACCTGTCAGCTAGGATGTTGGCAATGTCTGTGGGTTCGGTGTATTTTTGTCATTTTAGACTAATTCTGAGTATATCTGGGAATTCCCACCCAGGTTCCTAACATAACTAAAGAAAGCCTTGTGATTATCCTTAGTGTCCTGTGCAATTTTCTCTTGAAGCTGGCCTTAGACGATTTTATGAGTGCCCGTAGTTTTTTGCTAATACTGATCAGAGATGCCTTCCCTTTTTGGGATTTTGCTCTATCATGTAGTAGCTTCCTCCTTCTATTGTATAGTTTGTTTATGGCTGGGGTCCACCAGACAGGACGTCTGCCTTTGGAGGATTGGGTCTTGGTTTTATTTGGGATTGCATGATCCATGCATTCCTGAAGGTGTTCATAGAATGCATTTATAAAGGATTCTGCGGTCTGGGCCATATTTTCCACAAGCCAGGGGGCTTTGAAGGATTCCACCTTGGTTTTGAGGAGTGTGAAATTTGCTTTAGAGAAGTTTTTCACTGTGGTTTTCAGGGCAGGGGGTGGAGTCGGGATGTGAATATCCAGTGAGATTAGATTATGGTCTGATCTTACCAGTGAGGGATACACTTCTGGTTTGGAGCATAGAGTCCCCATGTTGGTGATGATCAGGTCCAGTATGTTTTCCCCTCTTGTGGGAGTGGTAACAAGTTGCTCCATAGCATTTGAGTTTATAAATTCTAGGAACCTCGGGGCTAGGGTGTTGGAGCTAGAGTAATGCTCCCAGTCTATGTTTGAGTAGTTGAAGTCGCCCAATATAATGGTGTTTGGAGAGACCTTCATATTTTCCAGTGTTCTCAGGAAGGCTGAGTGGGGGTTCCTGGGTTTGGGAGGGTGGTCTGTAGCAGGCTATAAACTGGAAGGCAGTTTTACCCACTGTTAGTTGCACATGGATAGTCTCTGATGCTTCGTGCTGTGCCACCAACCTGGAAGTGTGGATATCTTTGACGAATATTGATACTCCCCCTCCTTTTGTGGTTTGGTCCAGGTTTTGGGGCCAAAAGGCATGGTATGAGGTATAACCTGGTAGTGCTGGGGTGCTCTCGGGAGCCGTGAACCAGGTTTCTCTTACTGCACAGATATCGATGTTCTCCATGCTAAGGAGAGTTTCGAGTGCATGCATCTTGAGGTTTAGACTTCTGGCGTCGAGTAGCATTACTCTTAGTTTCTTATCTCTTGTGATACCTATGGAGGTGGGTTTGTCTTTTGAGCCTTGCCTAAAAAAGACACTATGGGGGTAGCAAGAGCCTTTGCCAATATCCAAAAGCCCAGGGGTGACAGGTGCAAGCCGTCCCTAGCGAAGCATTGTGGCTTGTCGAGCATGTCATCCCAGGCTGACAGGCATTGGATCCCCTTTGAATGACACCAATACTTAAGCCAATTGTTGAAATTGATCATCTTGTCTTCATATTGTGGCATCATTCTTGGTGAGGGTAAGATGCTACTCAAGGTCAGGGTCATACCGGCCTGGGCTACATGCTCAGAGAGCTCCTCTATGTCTCTTTTCATGTAGTCCAGGGAGGTACATCTCAGGTCATTCACACCAGCATGGACAATGACTGAGCCATATTTGTATTTGCCTTGGAGTGACCTGAGTGCTTGTGTTATGTGGCGGATCTTAGCACCCGACAGGCAGCTCACTGTGACCTTCTCCTTGTTCAGCCTGGTGAGCGGGACGTCAGTGTGCCTGACGATAGAGTCACCTATTACAAGTGTATCAGGTGTGTTGTTTAGCCTTAAGGGCTGTGACTGTTCGGCACACTGGCTTTGTGAGCTATGTGTTGCACGTGTTTTGTTTTGGGGTAGCGGTTGCTTGGGTGTCTGCTTTGGAGGTATCTGCTGCTTAGGCAGATTTTTATTTAGAGCCTCCGAGAATGTTTTTTCGTGTTTATGTGTTTGGTTTGCTGTCGTGGTAGGTCTATGTGAGACTGGAATTGTAGTGAGTGTTGTTTCCTTCTCCTCCTGACTGGTTTCGCCAGTACTGAGTTGAGAGAGCTTAGCCTCCAGTATGGCTATATGGTTGCATCTCTCACATGTGTTGGAATTTGTTGGGAGGAGGAGAGGGTTGTCTGTGTACATGAGGCAGTTGTAACATTGCCTCAAGATTCCCAGATTCACCAGCTGGACCGGAGGGGAGATTGACAACTGACCTTTGGACATGCTAGAATAGTATTGGGAATTCCTTTATAATTGAAAAAAAAGGGCAAATGGGGAACAAGGTACTCAAGGGGAGTTTGTGAGGGTGTAGTGCTTTTAATTTTTTAGTGCTGACTTATATAATTGCTTTAGTGAGCAAGTGCCAGGTAACTTAAATGCAATGTGTTACAGGTAACTTAAATGCAGAAATGACAAACAGTAACTTTCTTTCAAGTGAAACAAGGAAATAAGTACAGTAAGCAATGCAGATATCACTAGGGATCCACAGAAGCACTGAAAAGCCACATTTTAGGTGGAATTAGCGTTTCAGGGAAATAACAAGCAAACAAACAACAAGCATACAAACAAAGCTAGATTCAGCAGGCCTGGATCTAGTCTATGCTACAGCAAACAAGGTGTACCAATTTCAGTAAGAAACAGTTCAAATATGCAGGCACTATAAGCCTTTAACCAGAAATTCCCATCTCAGAAGGGCAGAGTCCAGCCTCTCCTCCCACAAGAGTGCAGACCACAAACCCTTTTAATGTAAAATAACTGGCCTGAAGCCTAAGTGCTTAAACCGGAATTAATACACTTTTAGAATAACAGACACTGAGCCCTCAATCAGCAGTTCCCAACTTAGAAGGATGTAAGCTACCTGTTTTGCCACTACAGTGCAGACCACAAACCTTCTTAATGTAAAACAACTGGCCTGAACCCAAGTGCTTAAACCAGAATTAATACACTTTTAGAATAACAGACACTGAGCCCTCAATCAGCAGTTCCCACCTTAGAAGGATGTAAGCTACCTGTTCTGCCACTACAGTGCAGACCACAAACCTTCTTAATGTAAAACAACTGGTCTGAAGCCCAAGTGCTTAAACTAAAAGGCTTAGAATGAGTTACACCAAGCAGTAATAAATACAATTGAGTACTTTTAAGATGACGCAAAAGCAAAATAAAGTAGGAAGAAACACAAATACAGTAAAAGCAGATAATTTTTTTTTTTTTTTTTTTTTTTTTTTGAGTGAGCAAATGAGATGGGTCCAGGAGTTACAGGGCAGAAATAAGTGCAAATGCAGGCCTTCAAATCAGAAAGCTGAGAGAGATGGAAGACTGCCCAAATGGCCAATAACTACAAATTCTGGGCCAGAACCACTCCTTATGTGGTAGACAGGTTACCTAGTGCTTACCAATCCCACTGATAAGCTAGAAGGCTTCCCTCCAACACAGAAAGGCTTGGGGGCTCAGAAGCTTACAAATAGTCCTGGATACAGCAAATCTGTATCTGGAACACTAATTACAGGAAAGGTAGAAAACAGGCTTACAGTTTTTTTTTTCCAGAAAAGTAGCAAAAACAGTAGTAAAAACAATTCACATGCAGTGCAAGCTGGCACACTTGAGTATGTAGCAATATTAGTCCACACACAGTTTGAAAAAAATGTAATTAAATTAAACAAAGAACTAAAAGCAAGTGCAGAAAGGGTTTATTAGGTAGAATGCAGTAAAGAGATGGTACTGGGGGAGTGTCCTAGATCAAATCTACAGTGGGGCAGGCACTGCAAAAGCCACCAAATTTAAACTACAACCAAGAACAAGGAGGGGGGGGTGGGGAAAAGTTTCAACAGAGATGTGAGGAATCAGAGTGCAAATTATAAAACCAAAAAAATATATACTGATCTCTGTATATTTGCAGAACAGTAAGACAACAGATATCTAAGCAACAATTTAGTTCTATAATACAGAATAATACAGAAAAATATACTCAGCTCTATATATTTGCAGATAGTCTTGTAAGGCTGTCTCTCAACACACAGGTTCCACTTTAAATGCAGGCTGCTGCTATTAGGTCAAATTAAGGGAACCTTGAGTTAACAACACACAAACTATAGAAACCAAAATGGGGGTGGGGTGGGGTGGGAAAGACAGTTTCAACAGAGATGTGAGGAATCAGAGTGCAAATTATAAAACCAAAAAAATATATACTGATCTCTGTATATTTGCAGATAGTCTTGTAAGGCTGTCTCTCAACACACAGGTTCCACTTTAAGTGAAAAATCTATTCCATTTATTAAGAATTTGTTTTATGGAATTTAAGTTAGTATTATAATTAAGGGTTGTTATATCTTTAATATCAGACAAGATTATCCCTAAGTAAGGGATTTTATCATCTTTTGCAATGTATTTATGCAATTTATTATGTTTTATTAATATTATAATTAGCAGGTAGTATTTTAGTCTTATTCTCATTACAACTGAGTCCGGATTTCTTCAAAGTTAATAGGATGTCTTCTGCAAATAATTGTATTTTAGGGATTAAATCATTATTTATTAGTATGTCTTTGATGTTTTTATTTGATCTTATATAATTTGCAAAAGATTCCTTAACTAGAGCAAAAATCTGTGGGGACAAGGGACAACCCTGTTTAGTACCTTTAGTAATCATGATTGATTGGGAAGTATATGAGCCTATCTTAATGTATGTAAATGAGTTTTCATAGAGAAGTTTGATTAATTGTCAGAAATTCTTTGAAAAATCACATTACCCCAGTACTTATAATAAGGACTCCCAATTAACTGAATCATATGCACTATTGATCTCCAGACTAATCAAATTTAGTTATTTTTTGAATTATTAGTATAATCAGTTATTGATATTATTCTCTTGATATTATCATAGGTGTTCATGATAAACCTAGTCTGATCATTGTTTATCAACACTGGAAGAATTTTTTTTATTCTAGAGGCATGGATTGCCATGAATATGTTATAATCTACATTTAGTAATAAAAATGGTCTGTATGAAGAAACATTGTGTTGAGTCTTTGTCAGATTTTAAAACTGGAGATATAAGGGTGTATTTCCACGATGGTTGTACCTTTGTAAGTTTGCTAGTAAAATACTCAAAGCATCCTTAGTCATTATTTTGTATTGTTCAGGTATTATACTGTCATTTTCAGGTGCCTTATTGGGTTCTAATTTATTCATTTGAATTTTGATTTCAGACATTGATATAAGCATGTCAATTATTTTTTTTCCTCTGACAGTCTATTTTCAGTATATTTTTTAATAAATATTTTAATTAGATTTTGTGTATCTATTGTTTGGTTGTGTTGATTAATCTTATTAAAATGATATCTGAAAACATCCATAATATCTTCTGTTTCAGTAACCTTTTTACTGCTATAGCAGTATAAATCTTTAATGTGGTTAAATTTAGCAATCATTTTGTTCTAATATCAAATTTGTGCATGGATTTAGGATTTATGGAATACTTAGTTATTTTAATCTTTTCTAAATTTATAATAGTTTATGTTGTAAAATTTCTAAATATTTACTGTTTAAGCTATTTATTTTTTCTATTAAGTTATTTTCTTTTTGACTATCTAATTTTAACTTATCAATTTTCTCATGTAGATCTATCAATTTGTTGTCCCATTGTTTCTTTTTTGTGCATACTAACTTATAATTTTGCCAAAAAGGTATGCTTTTAAAGAGTCTCATCAAAAATCTCTGAGGTGCTACCTGTATGATTAATTTCAATAAACGTTTGAATTTCTTTATTAAAGAACTCCTTAAAATCTTTCATATTGGTTATATTTGCAGTAATCGTTTTAATTGGGATGTTATTACTAGAATTCAATATAACTTCAATTGTTATCATCTTATGATCCAACAGTGGACAATAGACTACTTTAAGGTTATCTATTCTACCAGTGATCTCATTTAAAACATATAGTCTATCTATTTCTGACTGTGTCCCATGCCTGTGTAAAAAATGTGTAAAGAAGAGTGAGTCTGTTACTCATTTATATCGCACATATTATATAGGTCATTGAACTCCATTAAAGCCTTGACTGAGGCAGGTTTCATCCTTTTACACTAGCGTTGGTATCCTTTTTAGATAAAATACAATTAAAATCAGTGCAAAACACTTTTTCCCTTTGATATTCATATTGTTTTCCACAGATGTTGATATCATGTTTGCATTCCCAATCCAGGTAAACAACTGCCATTAATAAAAGTGTATAGTTTTCTTTGAATCTCTAAAGTCACTGAACAAAACGTGCCTTTTTCATCACTAAATGTATTCAAGATTTTAGGTAGAGGCAAATAAATTTTCCATAAAATAGCCACCCCTCTTCTCTTTTGTGTATAATGAGAGCTAGTCAGTACAGAATAGTGTTTAGCATTGTCTGTCCAAATCTTTTATTAAATGTATTTCCTGTAAAAAGATAACTTGGAAATGAAATATTTTTAAAATTTGTATAAACTACCCATTTATAACAATTATTTAATCCATTGATATTAATTGATGTGCATTTCAAGCTAGCCATACTACTGAAATAGGAAAAAGTACACAAGTATTACATATATTACCCTCATACATTTGTGAATAATATGGTAAAATGGTACTGAAAAACTATTATTATATCTAGCAACATGCTTACTCATAGATATAAGTATACGATAATTGAGATTGTTAACTGTAAACTTTCTATCAAGAATAGTAGACACCAAAAAAAAAATAATTTGTAAACTACTATACATGTACTGTTCTTTCCCATCTCCCAACCCCCATAGAATTTAAAACTCCTGGTTTGAATAGCATCCTATTCAAACACTACCACCTACCCACAAATAAGTATCTAGCATCACTCTACTACTTTTAAAGTTATGATATATGAAAGGTCTAACATATTAAAATTAAAAGGAGTTAGTATATACATAATATTCAGATTATAAAAACTCATGTGTTTGCTGTAAAACTTATAAACTGTAAAGTATAGTTCTTTTTGACTACCTCTGCAACTGGAAGAAGCCATAAAAGCAGAGAAAATGGAATTACTAATATACAGTTAAAAGAATTAACTAAGAAATTGAATCAAATGAGGCTACAATGAGAAATAAAGGCAAATGTGTTGTAAAAGTAATGGATGCAAGAAAAAAGTGAGCAATGTGGCAGTACACTATAATAAACATGGAGTTCAGAAAAAGCTGCTCATGCAATTGAAATTCAGCCTTCTATAAGATGTGGCTATTAACTGCAAAAGGAAGAATCATCTGGCTTATAGAATCTGGGTTAGAATTATTTTTTATAAGATGTGTAAATATGAAAACAAGTATATTAAAAAATGCATGTTGTTGATCAGAAATATAAAAAAGAATTTTTTTGAATACTACTGAAACAAAAGGATTTGATACATTTGATACTTTGAAATTTAAAAATGCATTTGAAGGAGAGAAACAGGAGTATAAGCATGACTGCTGGAAAGAAATAGAAGTAATGGGCATAATGTAATATTTTTTCCTGAAAATGGTTTTGCATGGCAAACTTACAGCACAAAGAAATTTGGTACAGGCAGTGAACAATTACATCAAATAAACATAAGCATAAACATGAACATAAACTTAAAGAAAGGTAAGCAATAACAGAAAATTGATTTTAACTAATGATAATTATATACATGCATGCTTTCTCCAAGTCTAGAAGTGCTCAGATGGACTCTTTCCTCATCTCCATTTTCTCTTCAACTGTCTTACTGTGAAGCTGGGTCAGTGGTCCTCTATCCTGATCTGAATCTGAACTGCTCATCTTCCATATTACTTTCTACTACTCTATGTATACATTTATCATTTGACCTCCCAGCAGTTTTATACAGTGTGACAGGAGTCTAATACCTGTGTACTTTTGACAGTTGTGAATATCCTCTTCATTTGTGTACATCGGTAATAAAATACTTTTACTCCAGTTATGTGGGTATACCTCTGATACTCTTCACAGTGTGATGAATACCCTCAGATCCATTTTTTCTTTAATACACCCACCATTTTGATCATATCTGACATGACTTTATCTGAGCTTGCAGCCTTTCTTGACTTAATTTTTCTTATTTCACTTTGTACTACATCTTGGATGGCTTTTTCTTGCACTTTAATCCTAGGGTGTGAAAGCGTCAGTACATCTGTTGGGGTTTCTTCATTTAAAAGATTCTTGAAGTACACCTTCCATCTGCCCTTGATATCCCCTGGACTGTTGGGGCCCATTATGAAAGGAATCTGTCAACTCTCTTTGTGTCATTACCTTGCAGCACAATAGAGCTTCTTTATGCCATCTGCTCAGACACTTTCCAGAAGATAGAAGAGTTCCTCTGACACCTTCGTCCTTGCCATTGTGTCTGTTCTCTTTAGTTTCTTTGCTAACCAGACAGTATTTGTTTTCAGCTCAGTTCATCTTTTCTACTTTCCACTTTTTCCTGCATTGATGATGACAGAAATATTCAAACACACATGCTAGGATCTAAACTACGATACAACATGTGGAGATCATATGCTAGACTGATAATCTACTTAGGAAGGATACAGCTCATAAAATTGTTGCTTATGCTTACCAGAAGGATCTGTTTTTTTCGTCCCATCTACTCCTTTTTTTCCTCTGATTGGCTTAGTAGGCATGCCAACAGTTTGCAGCTTGTCAGTCATAGCCAGTTCAACAGCTCTTCAAATGATACCTCCTTCAGCTTCTTCCATAAAGAAGCAATGAAGGACAATACTACAATAAATAGCTGAATAAGCCATATATCCATCTGAGGGCCTAAATACTGTGTGTATTGGTGACTCTCTGTGAAACACAGCAATTAATCATGATGAATCTTAATTTGTAACTTCTAAGAAACACCTCAGATAACTTTTTACATATCTCTCTCGTATAGTCTTATACTCCTGAACCATATGATTTCCATCAGCCGTATACTCACCGTACCCTGTGTATGTATCTGTCAATTTAAATCCCTGGATCTTGCTCATCACTTGTGCCCAGTAACCTTCAAAGAATAGAGCACACACATTTCAAATATCTGTGCAGTACATCTGGGTTTTGCAGCTTTTTAATGTTAGAACCTTGCAGTCTCAGAAGGTTCACTTAGTCTAATAAGCAAGACATAGCATGCAATGCTACACGTGTGGCCTTTATTTTAGAATTGATCAAAGATTTTTCTAAGCATATGCCTTCATTATTGTTGTGATCTTACCTTCCTGATACTGATTCAAAAAGTAATTTACTAGGAGGAAGAAAAGATACTGCTCTTCAGGGTCAGCCTCGTAACAGTGTATCTGAGACTCGGGTACTGTTAGTGCTGCCCTTTCGACAAAGATCATCTAATTTCTAACTGTTTGGCTTGTGTTATCTAATCATAGGATACCCTTTTCCTCCCATTTCTTATACCAAGTGGATTGATCATTGGACGTAGGTGTGGAAATCACATAATGATGTAGCTGCGCCTCAGATAAAGTCAGGATGATGAACCCTGCATAGATTTTCTAAGGACTAGCAATCATCATCATCATCCTCATTCTCATTTCTAAGGACTGGTAAAACCCTGTGATAATATCATTTAGCTACAGATGTCTGTGCATTTTTTCCCTTGGTGTACCAGCTGATTGACAGTGAGAAGCCAGCATTTAGTATTCTACTTTTCATCTGAGTCTGGAGAGGGGTTAACAAGACCCATTATAGAAAATAGTAGGATTAGATGAAATAACTGTGCACATAACACCCCCCCCCCCAGTCAGGAATCTGCAGTCCTAGATTAGATTTAAATATTATTGTTACATGATTGCATGCTTGTTCCCCTACATGTTTGCCAGACAAACTGCACTATTAGCTTGAGAATTTAAGTAATAGCCCATTCCCTGGATCAACCACCAAAATATACAGAATAGTTTGGGGGGGGGGCAGAATTCTTAATATCTATTATTTACCCAAGGATTGATAGACCCAACTTTTGCCAGGTATGGCTCCACACATGTTTTATCCCACACCCGCTATAAGTTCTTATATGCCATCATTGGATACATTACAATTCCCAAGTATTTAGACAGTTAAGTATTCCAAATAAAGGGAAAGTCATTTTTGGTTTTAACTGTTGTGATGCTTCATTTGCTGGGAACATCTCTGCCTTGGAGACATTTATCCCAAGGCCTGGGTCTACTTCAGACTACCCTAGCATGGATATACTGTTGTAGGCATAACAAATGTTTTGTGATAGAACAAGGCAATAATGCCTTACTCATAGTGCTATACAACTATCAGCCTGAGATATGTTGTTGTGTCATTCGGCTTTTCCCGGTTAGGGGTTGCCACAGCGGAACTCCGGTCTGCTAATGATTGGTAGTTGATTTTTATGTGCCGAGTTACCAGCCCTGATGCACAACCTTCAACGAAGGTACGCCCATTCACGCATGTCTCCACGTAGAAGACGCTCTAGCTGAGAATTGAACCGGACAGCGTCTTACTGTGAGGCGACAATGCTCCCGCAGCACCACCACCTATAGTCTCTTCAATTAAGAATCCTATTTAATAGCTCTATAACTAGCAATAAAAGGGCTGGGGGAAGGCGACAACCCTGACAAGTTCCATAAGTCAATTTAAGGGATGAGAACAGTGTTGTATAAGTAAACACTGAGGCAAGAGAAAATGCATATAATGTCTTTATAAGTTTAAGAAATTGCACAGGAAATCCAGTATGCAACATCACTATCCGAAGGTACTCCCAGCTTATGGAGTCAAATGTTTACTCAAAATCAGCCATATCTCCATCTGCTGGTTCAAGAACTGTTTTTAGTCTCCGCATGTATGCTGAGGGTTCTGAAGTGGTCCGAGCTTGATCTTCCAATAACAAATTCTACTTGTGAATGGAATAGGATCTGTGGACTTAGGCTGTTTAGTCTGTCTGCCAGACTCCTTGCATATAGTTTTAAAGATGTTCTTCATCTCACATTGCTGCAGTCCTTACACTGGGGACCTTGTCAGGTTTGGATACTACTACTCAGAAATCACAGAAAAGGAGATGATCATCTGGTTCTGTTGAAATGTTCTGAGCAAAGAAGTTAGAGGCGGGGTTTAGTCATATGTCAAATGCCTGAAGCATTTCTACATTGAGGACATCATGGCTGGATGCATTGTCCCTGGAGATGGGGTTTGAGAGCTTTGTTTTCTTCCTCTTCCATAACTGGAGTTGCCAGAATTATGCTCTGGGTATGTGTCAGGGTTGGAAGTTATTGAAGGAGCAAGTCTACCTTGAAAGGATGGTTCCCATCACTGGCTGCAAGATGTTTATATAAGTTAGAGTACATATTCTGAAAAGTTCTGTTTATACTGCACTAGTAATTTGTTAAAGGACTTTCTCTTATCTTAGCTAGGGTGTGTATGAAAGTCTCTTGTTTCCTCTCTTTTACTTTATAAGCCAGGAGTTTCCTTGGCTTATTACCCCATGCCCATGATCTAGAAGCAACCCTCTCAAAATATAATTGAGTTTTAGCTAATATGATCTCTCCCGATTCTCTGCATATTTTTTAAATCTCATCAGGGCTCCCTTCCCCTAAACTTCTGTTTCTTTGCACTCTTCAAATGCCTTTGTAACCTTACTGTTCCTATCTGAATGCAAATTCAGAATCTTAGTCTCATGAAATTCTTTCCAAAATGCATGTTCCTGTTTTAGAATTATCATTCAGAATGAGGATTCAATGTTTTTTTGTGAGTTTACACTTCTAGTAACTTTTACTTATTGTAAACATAACATCAATATTCAGTTTAAGTAACCATTTTAATTCACAACGTTACAGTATACAACTAGGACTTTTCACATTAAGCTATACACATTTTTATACCTTTGTTAACCAGGTAAGCCCACTGGACACAATTGTCTCTTTTCAGAGGTAACATGGCTGTAATGTCTGATTAAGTGACTTGTTAAGAGTCACTCAGTAGGCAAATGGAAGTGCAAAGAATAAAATACATGAAGCAGCTCTGTAAACTCACTCATTTAACGTTGACTAAACAAAAACAATTTAATCTAATACAGTCTCATGAGATTAGAATTGCTAGGCAGCCTAAGCCCCTGAAGTTTTTTGCCTGTATTAAATTGAGATGGAGGAGATACTAACGTCTCATTTACCACTTTTTCAGCACCAAAATACTCACATTTGCACTCCAGCTAGTAACATTATTTGGCATTATGATTTACTTGTATAAGTCTTCCAATGATTACTTCCCTTAGAGTTAAGTTTACTTTTGACAGGACCAATAAACATTTCCATCCCCCTCCCTTCACCTGACTCCTGACACACTTTTGTGGTGGCTTTCTTTCATTCACTTGTGGAAACAGTATTACATACAGTCTTAGCGTTACCACTTCTGAAAGAGTCTGCGCCTTCTTGGAGGATACCTTCAGATAATGATTCATACCAGCTGTTGACTGAAACTGTTGGAGTCAGCAATGGGGAAGAGTTGCTTTGGTATTGCTTTTCTTGGACACTCCTATGCACTTCTGGCTTGTTCCTCCATGGTATCCATTATATTGGGGCTGCATATACGAAGGTAACCTTGAGCATTGGAAATGTTGCAAATTTATTGGATCTGGTAACTATTTCTTTAGATATGTCTGTAGAGCTGTCAGCAAGTCTTATGTTAGCCATTTTATGGGGCTTACACCAAGTTAGAGATTATCGGAAAATAACTTGTAGGTTTCATCCAGTGCAGTAAATAAAAGTTCACCTTTCCATTGAGTACTGATTCCACTTGTTCAATAAAGAAAACAGGGAAAGAGCTCTAATATGGGTTAACAAATTTCTCTACCTCTCTTGTTCTTGATATAATTTTTTTATCTCCCTGTAGCTGCCCACAGCTGCTTCAAGGAGCTTCTCCTTGTCCACTGGGTCTACCAAATCTGACAAGACTCCTTCAGACTTTCTCTAACTCATGTTATGAAAGGATGTGCAGTGGAGGTTGCTAGCATACCATTCTCACCTCCAAGAGTCAACAACCCCCACACATCCCCTTCCTCCAACAGATCAGCTGTGAGGTGCTCTCAAGTGCAGCACACAAGATGGAGATTGCCATTCTCTCTGCCCACACTGGCAATGATGCTGGTAGTGAAAAGCAAACTTAGGAACCCATGGTGAATCATTTAGTACTGTTACTAGAAAGTTTCAGAGTCATTAAGGGTTGATATCACACAGAAGAATAATCTCAAGTTCATCTTAAAGTTGCAAAGGATTTCATTTGCTGGAGTAGATAAGCAAAATTTCCTCCCAAAACTTGTTGAATTTTAAACAATCTCTGTACTTTTCCAAAATTTGTGATTTGAATTTAAAACCACAGCTGTTGCTTCTCTTATTAGGCTAATCAAGCTGTAAAATTTTGAAGAATTATGAAAATTAGGCTGATAGCATCTTGACAGCATTTAAATTCTCATTGTCAAGTAGTTTCTCAAAAACTAGAAAATGCTCCTGAAAAAAACAATTTCTTGGCTTTTTTTTTATCCAGGCCCTCTGAATTATGGTACAGAAGTAATCCCCAATGACATGTTGTTTACAAGCCATTGAACTTGTTGAAATTGCCTAACTATAACTGCTGCAATAAATTCTAGAATCCTATTGTGACATCATCCTTCAACACAAATTTCTGGGTTTAGAGTAATTTGTAGTAAGGGCGGCCATGGAGGTGCAGTGGTTAGCGTTGCTGCCTGACAGCAAGAGGTTCTCTGGTTCGATTCTTGGCTGGGGTGCCTTCTGTGCGGAGTCTGCATGCCCTCCCTGTGGTTGCGTGGGTTTCCTCCGGGTGCTCCGGTTTCCTCCCACATCCCAAAGACATGCAGTAGGTAGAGTGGACACTCTAAATTGGCCCTAGGTGTGAGTGTGTGCATGTGTGTGCCTTCTGTGGAAGGTTAAGCGCTGGGCTGGCAACTCGACACTGTAAAAATTCCACTGCCAATCATGAACAGACAGATGATCTGTTGTGGCAACCCCTGACCGGGAAAAACCAAAAGAAGAAGAAGGGGTTCCGGCATATGGATCGCAAGGCATTTCCCTGTGAGCTACATCGCCAAAACCAATTGGCTGCAGCAGCAGCAATTTGCCGTAGAGCAATATGGCTGAATAGCATAGCTGCTGCAGCTGTACACTATGCACAGTAATTCTACAACTGGTGGTGATCCTTACAGACAGCTGCCCGACCATATTCTAGCAAGGACGGCCGTACTAGATGTGTACCAAGTTCCGTATTTTCATGTAAGGAATGCATTTATTGTATTATCTATTTATTTTATTGTCAGACACGTCTGACAAACATTATAATATTGCCACATTCAGTTGCTGCCTGATTTTTATCTACTTCTGGTTTGATTTCCATTTTTACTTGACACCAATATGCTTCTGCTAAACTAAGCAGGGAAGTCATTTTAGACTTCTTCTCCTCATGTTTTAAAACTTTTACTACATTTGGGTCTTGTGAGGTCAGCAGATAGGTATGCAGTCCTACAATTGCAGACCTATACATGTAATCAATCCTTCAGATTGGGGAATATATAATTTTGGTATACACTGATTTTTCTAAATCATTTGATAAGCATGAAGTATCCTTATTGTTTTCCAGTCCAACTGATCCAACACTTTTTGAGGCCTTTTGGGGATTTGAGTTGATGAAGTATTTAAGTTTTTTATTTCAGCTTTGATTGGATGTTCTTGATGAGATGTGTTGTACTATTGGTTATAATGTGTTTTAATAAACTATTTAATTTTGTGTGTGTTTAGTATTATATATGGTCTGAAGAAGCAACTGTATGGTGAGAAAGCACTTACCTGTTTGTTTTCTTAGTCATTTTGGTTTTTATAAGGTTTGTCGGTCCTGCCATGTTTCTGCAGTCACCTATACATTCTACATTCCTGTTGTTTGCTTAATTTGACAACACAGTTAATTCCTCATGTTTTTTTGATCTTCTAAAATATTCCTTACTAAGTTTAATTTGCATTTGTTCATGTTTTATTGTTGATCCTTTATCAATGCCCAAATATGTATACACTGCCTCTTGCTCAAGTGCTATTATATCATATTCCTGTCCCAAACTGATGTTTTCTTGGTGCCACAGCTTTCCTGCTTTAAAGGCTGCTTTTGCACATTTATCAAGACCAAATGACATTCTTCTATCATCTGAAAAAGTTTTGACCACTTGTAGTTGTGCTTTCAGTTCTTCATCTGATAAATAATACAATTTTAAATCATCTACAAAAAGAATATGAAAAGTCTTTACACTTTGTTGTTTTCTGGGAGCCAAATTATAGCCATGACCTAATCTGTTAAGTAGACAGCTTAAATTGTTATTGGCAAGACAATAGAGTAGTGGTGACAAAGAGGCATCCTGGAATATCCTCCTTTGAAATTTTATCCATGGAATAATAATTTGTCCTTCATTGTGGCTTAACTACAGAGTGGTTTGCCTCTGTTTCATGGTTGTTATAATGTAATTGATCAGTGTGGGGTGTATCTTATTCATTTTTAAACACTCTTTTATCCATGAATGTGGGATACTGTCAAATGCCTTTTTCTAGTCTATCCATGCTATACATAAATTCTTTCCATTTTTACAGTTTTCCATTATGACCTTATTTAACAACAAATGATCCTTTGTTCCATATGACTGTCTTTTGCTACCCTATTGCTCTATTAACATGATTGATTTTTCTTCTGAAGGACAATAAACTCTGTTAGGATTAATTCCAGTGCATAGTTTATAAGCTGTTGGAAGGCAAGTTACTGGTTTATAGTTTTTAGGATAGCTTGCAGATTCACTCTTAAGTAGGAGTATTGTTTTTCCTGTTGTTAACCAGGTTGGTGTTTGTTCTGAATGCGCATATAAATAGTTCTTACTCATAGCTAAATTTTCATGTAAAGATGTTAATACTTTTAGCTAGAAGTCAGGTACGGCATCTAGGCTTGGGGTTTTCCAATTAGGAGTTTTTCTCAACTTTGTTTCAATCTCTCTGGTTGTTACTTCATCCCATTTCATATCCTGTACATTTGAACTTCTTATTCTTTCTTTTACTTCTTCTATCTGTTTAGCATCTTTATGTTCCACATGATCATTAATCATAGATATTTCTCAAAATATATCTATTTTTTCTTCTTTTGGTGGTGTTTCAATTCCTTTTGTCTTGTATCCCAATTGTCTGTATAACTTTTTAGGGTCATCCATCAATTGCTCATTTTGTACTTTTACTTTAAATTTATCTGCATATCTTCTAAATTTTTCTGCCTGTGCTAATATTTTTAGTGTATTGTTTGCTATAGTGGACAATAGATCCTGATATCTTCTATTACTGTGCATTGCTTTTATCACATCTATCTTTCTGAGTATTTTTGTTGATCTGTTCTCTCTTCTATACTCTTCTAACAGTGGCACTTCTTGTCTTAACTGCTTTATAGTTTTCTCTATTCGATACTTCCATGATGGCATTTGATTTCTCCCCTTCCTTTCTCTTACAGTCCTGTGTTTTTGTGCTAACAATTTATCTGTTATTAGTTTAGCTGCACAGCAACATATCCTATTTACTTCTGTTATATTGCATGAATCTCTATGAAAAGCTCTAATCACTGTGTTCATTTGTTTTATCAGACTTCTAACTTTTTGTGTTTTCTTGACTTTCTGTAGTCTGTTTCCTTTACTGATTTTTAATGTGTCTGTCCATCTCTATTAAATCAAGCAAGCGTTTTTTTTAATCATTTTTTTCTAAACTGAAGGCAGATTTTTTTCTTCACCATTTTCTGTGGACTTTCTATAGGCCTTCTATAGGAAGTTCCAGAACATCTTCCTGTGCCACATTCTCTTCAGTTTCATCCTGTGTCATCCATTGCTCTTTCCTGTGAGAATTCAATGGCCTTTCACTCCACAACATTGAATGCTTCAGAGTTGCTACAGTTTCCTGATCCTTTCCTTGCTGTCCAACTCCAACTGAACTTTGGTACTGGTTTCCTATGGAAGGCTCCAACGCACTTTCATATGGCAACTGATCAGATGTTTCCCACTCCACTGGTTTCTCCTTAATGTGAGGATCCATTGCTCTATCCTGCTGTGATGAAGTCATTTGGTTTCTCCCTTGCATAAATATTCCACCATATCAGATCTCCCTTTCTTTCCCATGTCCATATTTCTTTTGTATACATTTCAAAAATCTTTAGATTTTGTTCTTTATATTTTCATAATTCCTCAGTCACCTTTTTCCAAATGCCTCATGGTTTCTTGGTCTATATAATATTTTTCATAAATCTGTTGTCCTAATGAGCACAACGTTTTATTTGAAGCTTCTGACAGTTTTTTTCTTGTGGAAGTATATTTCTTTCTTTGAATTTCTCTCTTAATCATTTGTATATCTTCTGTCTAGAAATTCTGGGGTTCTTGCATAATAGTAACAATACATAATTTCTTTCTTATTATCAATAGTCCACTCTGTCATCTTTATGGCTCTTTTTTCGCCTATCAGTTTATGTGCTTTTTGTGGACTACTACGTCCTTTTACAACAGGGGGGGCATCCTCCACCTGAGCCTGGTCTAGCCCCATTGTAGGAATGTTTTCTTGTCTTGAGGATTCTACTATGTCATTTTTTCCAGTCCTGGAACCAGTGTGCTTTCCAGGATTGGCCACTTTTTTTTATCCTGGGTCGTGTGCACCCAGCTATCTTTTTTATTTTTTAACTTACTTTTGTCCATGATATATGCTATATAAAATACACTCTATATATCAGTGTCATCTTGGTGAGACTTTATGAAGAACAGGGGCTAACTTTGAAGGTACTCACCAAGAGTTGAGGATGAATTAAATTCCAGCAATACTACTTTCCTTTGCTTGCTGATTAATCATGTCTCCATTCAGACCCCCTATATGTCTATTTGGACCCCTACCATATGACAGAGGAAATTGAACATCAGTCTTATTATTTCTTTCTCATCCCTAATGATCTTTTCTAATATCTGAGTTTCTTGTTTGAAATTGGATAATATTGGTCATAGTCAGGGTTTCATCACTTTGCACCACGGAGCTGACAAATATTAACATGGTAAAGTAGTCTTGTTTAAGATACATGTTTCAATTATTTTTTAAGAATAGTCATTGTGACAAAACTATTAAAAGCCCCTTTAACACATGACCACTATTGTCAACATGGACTCCTTCCTAGAGATACATTATGAATAAGATCTGCCTGATATAAAAAACATGTATTAAAGTAGATACATGCATAGTTTGAAGAATGGGCCTATTTGGATCATTCTCAATACATCATTGAAACTCTTTCATCTTCTTTTCAATCATAGGCAACTATGAAATGATGCTGTTTATTTTCAGTTCCATTCCAAGTAATTTTTCATTGCTGTTGTAAATGTGAATGAGCCAGCATATTTGTTATTTATAACTCTTTTCCTAGCTTATATTTTACAACTAAATTGTACCTCTATAGTCCTGGCAACATTCTTTGTGGTCTTGGTGGTGCCTGGTACAATGACTTCTTAAATATGCTTTGCACTGGTGCAGTCTGCTTTAGCCAGCACTGTATCTCCTAAATCATTTCAAGGAACATTGCAGTGGAGAAATACCTAGGTAAATTGGCACCCTTGCTGTTTTATTTCTTTCAGAACACTATTAGAAGAGTCAATCATTTAAAAATCATTTAAAAAGCTGCACAACTGTTTAAATGATTTCATATTGAAATGTAATCCTCAGCAAATGCTGGCAGTGCATTGCTAATATTCTACTTTCACATTGCTTATCATATCCCCTAAACAGCTTGCACCCGGGGAAGCTTTCCCTTTCATCCCACCATAGCTATGGCTCTGCTTTCCTCATCCATATTTTATAGCAAGTAACTTTTCTTTATTCTGACTGTACCTTGTAATAAATTTTATAAAGAGCTGTTTACTACTAAGCAACTGGTTTATTTCCTTGCAGTAACATTGCACCAAGTCCATCCTGGTTGGCATTTACTTCTAATCTGACTGCCTTGTTCACAGCAAAATATTTTAATGTGAGTTTTCAGCCACTGTTTAAGCAGTTCATAACCGGTTTCCTATTTTGTACTCTAGTGTTAGTCTACATTATTATCTAGTAATTTCCTTAGTGGCAAACTCACATCTGCCAAGTTTGGAATAAACTTTAAAATATATAGTATATTTCCAAGAATGTCACAGCAGTCTGTTTGTTCAAAGGAGGAGGCATTTGGACTACTGCTCTTCCATTTTCTTTATCTGATTTTGAGCCTTCTGACATTAAGACATGAGCCATATAACTCAGCTTTTTAACTCAAATTACTTTTATACAGTTTGAGGCTGCTGTTTCTCACCCTTTTCTGTAATGTACTTGGTCTTACATAATGCTTCTGTTTGGTCCAACCCCATACCATTATCAAATCAGTTATATTAGTAAACATCACTGAGACACTGGATGATTGTTCAACAATACTTATAAACACTTCAGGTGCTGACCAAATTCCAAATGGAAATCTCAAAACTGTAAGATGCAACAGGCAAAGTTTAAAGATCACATCTTGAACCTGGCCCTGGGACAAAGTGGGATAAAGCCCTGTTTGTGCTTCCTGCAGTTTGAATTTGATTAGTGGCTTGGGCAGTGGAAGAATCAAGTAGGGAGTGTGGGAGTGAAAGAATGATGTTTACTTGCTGATCCAGAGAAGAAGGTAGTTAGCCCCACTGTGATACTTACCCCTGCTAGTTAAGTATGGGATGTCAGTATGAACATTTGGGATATGCAGCAGTTCATACCACAAAGACATATAGAAAGGGTGTCCCAAATAGGTGGAATCCTACTCCTAATCCTCAGTTCTATTCCACAAAGCCATTAAAATGTTCCTTGGAACATGTACTACTGGTAACACTGTAGCATTTGTCTAAATACAATTAAATAATTGTAAACAGTGCAGACCAGTAAATAAATCTTCATATCCTTCAAGCAAATCAACAGATCAAACATTTCCTTATTTATACTGCAGATGTGGGTTCACATTGTAAACTTGTTTCTATATGCTAAGCCTTTGGCAAGTAAAATGATCCAAATCTAAAAGCACATTTTCTATATTTTTCTATACAGAACTGGATCTTGTATTTATATTTTTAATATTCACATATAAGCACTTTCTCAGCCTTTGTTTTTATATGACAACCAGAACAATTAAGAATTTACACAATGCCGACTTCAGGTAGCTCTGTTTTGAACTTATGTTTTGAAAATTTGAGCAGACAGTGTGTTATGATATGTGTAAGTATCTAGTTTAACTTCCACACTTCATTTATTAATATTTAGCTTTTCTTCTCACATTCCAGATCATTTTCTTGCTGTGGCTTTTTGTAACATTATCTTGCACATTCCTTACTCTGCAATCTTTTCCAGTACAAATCATACACACAAAGAACTCATGATTATTACTTTGATCCAATATATACAATCCTTTTGGCTGAAAACTAATTTCTTTCCTTTGCCTACTTTAGCAAAGTGATCTTTTTTTTACAACTAACACTAGAAGGAGAAGCAAACAGAGCCAACAAAACTACTAAGCACAAAGGCTAGTATTAACTCAAACAATTCAAAGTAGGCATAAGTGTAGAAAGACTGACTGGAACACAAAGGAACTTGAAAATAAACATTTTTTATACAATCAAAAAAGCCACATAAATGCATTAACTGAATCACAGTGTTTTTGTCCTGTCCTCAGGACTTCATCAGATACTGAGCTAACTATGCCCTAATCACTTATACTCTTAACAATCAACCCTAAATGCAAATTAAAAACAGTTATTGTTGTGATTCAGATAATGCATTTATGTGGCATTTTTGTTTGTATTAAAACTTTTAATTTTCAAGTTCCTTGGTGTTCCAGTGAGTATTTCTACACATCTGTACTTCCACAGTACCTACTTTGAGTTGATTTTTTTATAACTCCTACGTATTTGATCCTTTGCAGGACATTACTTCACATCATGATTTTAACCACACATCATGCAAAACATTTTAATACATTTTTTATACTTTTTGTATTTCCCATAGCTTTCTCATTTCATTTCTAAAACCTACTAGACTTTCTATATACAGGAATTTTTTTCTGTGAATCATTTTAACCATGACAAAGAAATTTCACATGTAGTCCATACATCCATCACTTTACGTAATGTTAAAAGTAATTGCCTCAATAATACACCTTTTTTTCTGATGATTTCCAATATCACACGAGTCTATCTCAAACTAATGACCTGTACAACTTTCTAAATTCAGTCATTGGCTTGATTTTTAGTTCTGTAGCATAAACATGAAAAGGCTCAATAGGACCTTGTGCTCTCATGAAAGACACATGGCAGATACATGACAGATTCTTTCTCAGCTCACATTAACTCTGTAACATTTATTTGTTCACCACAATATTCTATGTCCCTCTCAGAACTCAAATATATTATATACTTTAAGGACTTCTTTCTTTGTGGCATGCTGAACATATGACATGATGCCTTTTTCTGCTTCTTGGATATTCAACTTACATTCAGAAATACATCAAAATCACTGAAGATAGTTCATGTGGTTGTAGTTATATCATTTCTCAAACAAAAGATGGAACAACGTATTTTTTATTAGCTCTGACATTATGTATCATGTGGTACTCAAGATAAACAAGTAAAGGGATGAAACAATGCTTATGGTCACCCTGGACCCTAGGTACAGAAGGCAGTATGACAGTATCAACAGCAGGATACTCGTTGGGCATATCAGTGGTTTATAAAATGTAGTGTGCAATGGGTAATGCCTTTATTAGTGTGGCAGTTGAAAAGAGGGCTGTTGTAAAGCACATGATTATGTAACTAAAAATGATAGAAGTGTGCAGCAGCACAGAAGAAGTCCTGTATATTGCTGTAGTCACATTTATGCTCTACTAAATGTTTTAAGCAATGCTCCCTACACACAATGGCTCTGCTAAGGGGAGTATAATGTATACCCATGAAATAGAATTTTATCCAGGCATTTGTTAATTTATGTTCTCCCAGGAATGGAGTAAGATGGGCTTGAGGCTGTAATATAAGTCATCCTTGTGTACCTTCAGCTACTGGTTGTGCACTGCTGTTTCTATGCAACTGACGGTGCTTTTTTGTTTATTTGCTTGACTGAATTATTATTTATCTGTGTCTGAAATTATATATTTGCTTGACCTCTGTCTGAATTTTGTTTCCTGATCTTGGGTAAAATTTCTATTTCTGTTCTACGGCATTTGTCACACCACTTGAGCTTGAGCCAACTGGTTTCACATGGGAGGGGGGCTCTTTGCACTCTCTGGGAAAGCAGGGAGTTTGAAGTAAACTCATTCCAGGGTGGAATTACTGGTCTAACAGCTTTTTTGTGTATCTGATTGCCTCAGGGCTTGGCTTTGGAATGGTCTTCTAACTTGCTGGTATAAAATAATTACCTTTGTGTGATTTTGTACTAGAAGCTCCATTGTGCCTGATTGAGATTGCTTCATAAGCAATCTGGAAATACAGAGCTGATGTAAGTATATTTTTTGCACTTGATTCTTAACAGTACTGCACTGTTTTTATTTACAGTTGCCCGCCCCTACTATAAATTTGATCTGGGACACTCCTCCCAGTCCCATCTCATTATCCATTATCACATTCTACCTAATACAGAGAGATCATTTGGGAAGGCCAACCCTCTTAGTTTCTTAACCCTGAACAGCCTCTAAGGCTTAACTGTAAACCCAACATATTAGTTATAGAAGCATCCATTGCTTGGCACACGGATGTGCCTCTCATAAGGCTGGATAAGGAGAAAGTCATGGTTAGTTGTTTGTCAGGTGCCAGAATCCGCCATGTCACTCACACACTCAAGTCTCTCAACAATAGGTACTGTTATGACTCTGTCATAGTTCATGGTGGTGTGAATGACTTGAGATGTACCTCCCTGGACTTTATGAAGAGAGGCATGATTGAGCTTGCTGAGTATGTGTCCCAGGCAGGTATGCCCCTAGCCTTATGCAGCATTCTACCATCACCCAGAATGATGCCTCATTACAAACAGAAAATGATTGACTTTAACAATTGGCTTAGTTTCTGGTGTCATTCCAGGGGGATCCAGTACCTGACAGCCTGGGAAGATATAATTGACAGACCGCAATGCTTTGTCAGAGATGGCCTGCATCTGTCTAACTTGGGCTTCAGATTTCTGGCAAAGGCTCTTGCCTCCCCCATAGTGCCTTTTTTATGAAAAGGGTCAAAACTTCCAACATAAAAATTTCAACAAAATGCAAAGTAAAGGTCATGCTGCTAAATGCTAAGAGTCTAAACATGAAATTGCACTCATTGTAAGCATTCTTAACCATGGAAGATGCTGACATTTGTGCAGTCACAGAAACCTGGTTCAAAGCTGTAGAGAGTACCCCAGCCTCATACATTCAGACCCCAATCTGTGGGCAGCAAAGCCAAAGGAGGTGGAGTTTTAATATATATTAAAGACATACACACCTCCAGGCTGGTCAAACAGTATGACACACAGGAGAGACTCTAGATGCAGTTAACATTGACAAGACCCCTATTCAAATCATATCTAGCTACAGGCCCCCAAATTTGATTCAAGATGCCCACTTCTCCTATCTGGATCCCTCTTTGAATTGTTCAAGATTCAACCCCTTACCCTGATCCTGGGCGACTTTAACTACCCAGTCATAGACTGCTAGAACTACTTATGCCAGAACACAAATGCCCAGAGATTCCACAATTTTGTCAAGGCAAACACCTTGAAACAGCTTGTTGATACCCTCACAAGAGGTGATAATATCTTGAACTTGGTATTAACCAACATGAGTAACCACTGCAGCATCCATACAGTATCATCCTCCCTGGTAAGATCTTACTGTAAAGCAATCACTTTCAAAGTTACCATCTACCCCGACCCCACTCTAGCTAGGGTCAAACAAAAAAAACTTTTCCAAAGGTGATTACAACCTCCTGAGGGATGGTATAAACAGCTTCACAGCCCCTTCTGTAGGAACTAGCACCAGTGTCCAAATCTATACCAAAGTACTATACGAGCATTTATATAGATGCATGGAATCAGGAATACCCAACAGGACAAAGTCATCCTCCACAAGCAAGAGTGGACCTGTCTGGTGAACTTCTGCAATAAATAAACTCTATAACAAAAGGAAAAAATTGTTGTCCAGGACCAAGAAGGAGCAGGTGCCCAATTGGAAGAAATCTCTCCTTAGCCTGAACAAGCAAATAAGAGCACTAGAGAAATGCTCCAAAGCAAACTTCAAGTCCAAATTGGCCACATCTCCTAGAAACAATCATAAGGCCTTCTTCACATATGCCCGCAATCTCAATGGAAGCACCCAGATCTGCTCAGAACTGGTGGTCAAGGTCACCACATACGCAAATGCCATAGATATAGCCAACCTGCTGGCTGACAGATTCAGCAAAAAGTTCATCCCTCTCTCCCCCACCAGTAAATCAGGGTGTCTCCAGCACCTGCACCCCTCCCCTTATCTCTAGGGAACAGGTCATCATTTTCCTCTTAAAGACAAAAAAATACAGCCTCCATGGGACCTGATAACATCCCAGGCTGCATCCGACATGAACTTAGGCAGGAACTTCCAGCACCATTAGGCACCCTATTCAAGTAAAGACTGAGTACCGGCTTCATCCCAGCTGAGTAGAGAACAGCCACTGTCATCCCTTTGCACAGAGGTGGAGTGTCTACCGATCTGGGAAATTATAGACCATCAGCTTAACTAGCTTGATCTGCAAGACCATAGAAAGAATAATCATGGACCTCATTAACAAGGACATTGGCAACCTCCCAAACGCTCAATCCCACACAGTTTGGCTTCATCAAGGGGAGGTCATGTCTGTTAAATTTGGTTGACTTCTTTGAGACAGTCATCAAAGCCATGGAAGAGGGGAAGATGGTACACACTGCCATCTTGACCTGGCCTATGCCTTTGACACTATTCCCCACTCAGGCATAATAGATAAAGTCTCTCAACTAGGCATCAATCCATATGTTACCAGATGGGTGGCAAACTGGCTCACTGATAGAACCTACCTAGTTAAAATAGGAGAAGCAACCTCAAGCAGTAGACCCGTAATGAGTGGCGTACCCCATGGATCAGTCTTTGGGCCTCTGTTATTTGGGATATATTTTTCTGAGGTACAGGTCAAAACCAGTATGCTATGGCTGACCAGGTTTGAAGATGTCTGCAAGCTGGGTGCTGTCATCAATTTCCCTTGTGATGTAGACATCCTCCAAGAGGTTCTCACTCAAATAACATGGCCTCAGGGAGAGTGATGTCCCCACAAATTATCATATTAATAGCAATGTCCTAAGCACACAATCAAGTCTTGAAGGATTTTGGCACCTACATTGATAGCAACTTGACTTTTGACCACCATGTTGCTTCCGTTGTGCAGAAAGCTTTGCACATGGCCCACCTCATAAGTAAGGGTATCTCATCTTGGGACAAGGAGGTCATAACATCCCTGTATTCTTCCCTTATAAGGCCCATTATTGAGTACAATGCCCCTTTTGGCATGTACCTCATAAATCACATGCAGCAGCTGGGGAGACCACAGAGGTTCCTTACCAGGAGAATCCAGAGCCTCAAACATCTCCCCTACACAAATATGCTAAAAGCCCTGTCCCACTACTCAATTTCATACAAACTCCTCAGAGGTGACCTCTGTCTGGCATACAAAGCAATCTCAGACCGCACATTGATGAGACTGCTGTATATCTGCAAGTCAAGCTCCACTTGAGTAACCCGCATATACAACCTCAACCTGGTCTGTGAAATCAATAGGACTTGTTGGTGGGTCAGATTTGTGTCCCAGAACTCCCCCCATCTGTGGAATAGACTCCATCTCCATATCAGAGCATTTAATTACCCCTTTTTAAGTGCAACCTAGATAACTGGATGAGAAACAGAAAATACACCCTTGGGATTCCACCTGTGCCCCTGCTGGACAGGGGCATCAGGTGCTGACTTGTCTAAACGTGGGCTAAACTCTTAACTAGGCTTATAAAAGCCTCAGGGCTAATAGCCTAGTAACTTCCTGTGATCCTGTGATCTGTGGACTGGGCATACTGCTCTTGGTGCCGAAAAATACTGCTTACTGTCCATAAAGTCCTGGGGGGCCATGGACGTTATTTCCTCTGAACTTGAATATTGCAGCTGTGGGCACACTGCATACTTCCATGTCTCTGTACTTGATCCAGTCTTCAGAAGAATGTTTATCATATGCTTTCAGCTACATTAGAGTTTGTAAAACCTTTTTCTACCCATGCCTGCACACATTGTAATAGTGGACCAGTCTTATCTTGGGAAATAACTAGTGGACTTTGTTGTTTAAGCTATATTATAATTTGGTAAAATTGTTTTGTCTCTGAAGAAAAATAAGTTAATGGCTCTTCATGTTTTATCTCTCATTTAGTACAAACCCCTTCCTTACACAGGAAATGAAGGTTGTGTTCACGTTATCTTCATGAAAAGGACAGCTTACATTGGCTTACCTAATGTCTTCTTAAACTGAGCGTCCTGAATAGGGTCCAGTCTTTCTGTCCAGAGTGAATGCAGTTCTGAGTATTATTGGATGACCACATGGGATACCTGCTTATGTACAGATTATTTCATAGTCCCTGCATGTCTGGAAATTATGAACTGAAATAGAATGTAGGGCATCACAGGATACAGTTAGTAAAACAATGGCTTATTATGCAAATACAAACATAAGCAGGAATATTAATAGAGAGATTTAATCAAGAGGTGAGGCTTTCCTAAATGAATACAAGCATGAGAGTTAATTACTGTAGAATAAATCCATACAGTAGTGTGCCATGCCATGCTCAGTACACTTACAGAGCATTGTTTGGTTAATTTGCCCTCTAAACACTAGGGAAGAAATTAGCAGGGGCGATACAAGGGGGCAGTAAGTGTATGCAGTTATTTAACTGGGTTCTAACAAACGAAATGCAGTAAAATGTAAATAATATTGCTTTGTTATGGATTATTTTTAGAGATACATTTGAGACAATTTTTCCATGGATGGCCCTTCTACAATGACGCTTTGAAATGCACATTAATAACACGTTTAACCTGCTGGTTCAGATATGGTAGGAGCTCATAGCTAGAGACTATTTCAGTCTTAAATTTGCACTTGACTAGTTTTATAGGGAAGAGCAAATAGAGAAAGTTGATATGAATGCACAAACAAGCTGTGTAGTAAGTAGTATGTATTAATGTTATAGCTCCTACCTTGTACTGTTGGCTGCCATCATGGAAATGAAGTGAAATGTTCACTAATATGGCTGCATTTGACAGGTTTATGTGAAGTCAGAGTCGCTAGTCCGATCAGTTTATTAGCCTATTTCAGTTAAATTTCAGCTAAGGGTGCTTCCCATAATGCAACAAATGTTAATTCATGACACTTTCCATAGCACTTGTACTGTAAGCTTACTTTTGCTAAATGCCATTTGTTGGTACGTACTGCAGATTGTGTGACTGAGACTTACATCTGAAGAGAAATTATATGGAGTTAAACATGCCACATAACATTTGCATTAGAGCGTTACTACAGAGCCTTATGGGCAGCTAAGGTTGCAGTAATGCAGCAAGTATCCCATTAATGCTCATCCCATTCACTCAGTAATCAGGGAGGAAAGACAAGGTAATTGGGAATTATGGAAGAAGGATGTAGGGAGGCATGTTATTTACTGACATCATCACTTTGGCAGCTGTTGTAATAAAAGAGTTGTAGCACAATGTATGCTCTGCAGAACATAGTGTTTCTAAAAATGATTATTAGCATTATTTAGTGATTGCCAGCATACCTCTCATCTGTCTCAGATTTTGACTAAAACGTAGCTTTGTCCCTCTCTATCCCTCCTAAAACTGGTGAGTTTTGGAGATAAAGTGCTGAACCACACTTGATAAATAATGATAATAATTAGAGTCCTAGACTTGTTTTCTCATTTAGCAAATATATATTAATTCACATTCTCTTATTCTCACAATGTCTCAGTTTAATAGTACTAATATTTTAAAAGTGTTCCTGACTCTGTTACAATTTGCCCCTGATTCACTGAGATCTATGGATGACAGCCCTCAGTATTTTGCTGCAAAATCACACGTTATAAGCGACAGACCAACATTCTGAATATGAAGCCAAACCTTGATCAGAAGTGGTTGAGTGTTATGGTCTGGGTCATTTGTAAAGTACTGCTTTTGATACCAGAAATTGCAAACTGCACCATGACCACATACTGATGGACAATATTCCAATAAGATAGAGGATTATGAGTGGGTCACTGATCATATCAAGCTTATTATTTGTTCAAGACACGAATGCCAAGAAATTCACCTTGACAGTGAAGCTTGAGAGGTGAATCTCAGCATCCATGTCAAGAGAATGGCTTATCATTGGAGACTAAATCATAGTTCTTTGCATTGCATGGAGCTTTATCTGCTCCATGTACTAATGGTTACAGAAAAAAATAGCACTAAATGTTTTGTCGGATTTCAAAGCCATAAAGAACTTCGCAATCACTCTCAGAAAGGCAGTAACGCACACTACTATGCTATAGAACAGGGACACATTACTGGCAGAGACAGCAGGTGTAAGCAAATTTGTTTTTAATTCCGATGCTGTCATTTGCTGGCCAGTATTGGCAGGTTTAATTGCTTAGCATGATACCCATGCTTAAGAAGTGAAGCGGGGGTGCTAACAATTGGGTCTCGCACTATAGAAATGCTTAACTGATATGTCTTTTTTCGGATATCAAAGCATAATCACAGCACTCCATACATTATAACATTTTAGTTACTCTCTTAGTGTGGGAAGGTGTGAACAAATGTACTAGAGTACCATTTTACCACAAATGGGTAATATTACTATGCAACTAAAAGTAAGCATTTCAATAGTAATACTAAGTTTTGCTTGACTTTAAGTACCTAGATATTAGATTTTACCGATGGCATTTACTATTAGTGTATGTGAAATGACAGATGTGTAAAAGTGTGGCGATAGGGTTGTCACTGTTCCAAATGCACAAAGTGGGACATTGTTTATGGAACTGCAAGATACAGTAGGATAAGCCACACCCACAAACAATGTAGAGAAATGGACTCCACTTTTTTGCCAGAATAAAAGGTCTCTCTTGTAAAATTAAATGTTGTACTGTTGCTACAAATAATATTAAGGCTTTTCAGATAAAAAATAAGTTTTCCTGCAACTCTAAGAAAAAACTTAGAAAACATGTTTTGCCCTGAAATCTCAGGACATTAGTTATTTTTCATCACTGCTAAAATAGGTACTGTCCTGTATAAGGAAAGACAGATGGCAACCCTGTACGTTAATTAAATTGCCTTAGAACAGGAGGCTACAGCATTTAGGTTTGTATGGTCAGCATACCTCTCAACCTCCAAGCACAAGAAATTTGGACAAAGCCAAAACTAATGGGGGGACAAAGGCCCACAAATAGGTGCAGATTTTAAATATTGCTATTATGAACTTATAAAGTTGATAGAAAAAAACAGGTTTTACATTGACATGTTTCTTCTGAAGGATGTGAACTCTGAAACTCAAGTGTATGTCATTATTTAGTGGTTTTAGTCCTCAAATGATTTGCCAGAAAACCATATTTTATAAGGAAGAGACCAAAAATATGAGGCAAAAATCTGGACCTTCTTTGAAAGTCTGGACAGTTGAGAGGTATGATGGTTATAGCAAACCCGCAGAAGACTGTAGAGTGAGTATATCGCTGTCTTGTGGTGACATGCTTTGTTTCTTTTGTAAGATTTATGTACTGTTACAGGAAATTCTGTAGAGTTACAAGGCTGCTGCAGTACACCTACATTACAGTTAATGAAAAGCATTTGCACCAGTGATTGTATAGTTTGCGGTATAATTCTGATATTTCTGTTTACAAGTTTACACCTGCTGTGTTTTGCCTTGGTGGACTAGCATGCAAGTTACAGACTATCCCAGGCTATCAGAGAACACAGCACCAAAAAATCAGTTATATGACATTTAAAGACATTCTAGGACAAACCCAGCTCAGTGGATATCAGACTGACATGTAATACGCTTCTTTCTTCTTGGGTGATAATTGCAGTCATAGGTTGTTAGCATGGTAAATATCTGAGGTGTGACTTAGACTCTGAAATTTTCCCTTTTTCTTCAAAATGGGAGCCAGTTTGTGTAAGGTGGAGCCATTTAAATATTAACCATCTGGGTGAGTGCATTGACATAACAACATTACAGAGCCGCTGAGTAGTTGCTTGGGTATTCTTATAAAATAGTTATTTATTGGCAGCTCATGCAGGAACGGAGTAAAAACAAACAAAAAATGTCTATTTGTGTAAGTACATGGACAGAGGACAGTAAAAACAAATACTTAATTGTCATGCCCTGTTGTTAGATAGTAGGGCAGGCTAAATGAAGAGGAGCTATAGAAAAAGTAAAGAGTTTTCTGAATAAAACTTTAAAAGCAACACTTTCAGACATACAAACACAGGTACAGTAGAAATGCACTTTCATTGTCTGATTCAACATTAGTCAGTTTATTTAACAGGGTAAACACAGTATGTATCACTGCCTAGTGAAGTGGCTTGCTCAGAATTACCTATTAGTCAAATGGAAATGTTGGCATCAAACCCGTGACTACAGAGAGATGAAGTTTATTAGCAGCTGGCAATCTTAATTCTTTCTGTTAAAATGTCAGGCAGTGTAAATGAGGATGTAGCTTCATTCATAGTTACTGAGGTAATAAAAAATATTCTGACTCTAAACAGTGATGACAATTAACAAAACAGTTGCTAATATGTTGTAGTACAACAGCAAACTATTTTGACTGGAGCATCTCAGGCACAGCTCAGTAATTAAGCCATTATGGAGTTACTTGAGACTACACTTCATGATGTATTCAAAACCTACATTCAAAGATTTTTTTTAATTTAACAGCAACTGAAAAATAAGTGAACATAACAAGATCTATAAATCATACTAAGATTTTTAGAGATCGAGTTAGCCTTTCAAATATTGCTAATAAAATACCAAGACTCTTAATTGTATAAGATAACCTTGATGATTCAATGTATACCTAACACTGTATAACACTATGTTTTGTAGAATTTCTTCCTTTCTGTGTATATATTGTAAATGTACTAAATTAGTAAAAATTTTCTTAAATAAAACAACACAACAAACAGATGGAGTTTGAAAGTTATCCCAGTTTAAACAATTATCATTCAGCAGAGCTATGTACATTAAATCATAGACATTGTAGCAAACAAACACACACATTTTCCTGTTAAATATTATTTCTTGTGTTCAAGCAAGCATCATTACTGTTTTCTTTGGGAATCACAAAATCATTCTGGACAGTCTGCAATGGCCAACATAAAATCAAACACAGAATCCATTTAGGGGAGCTAAAACATGCACCAGTTCCTCTGCTAATAATCCGAACTATACTTGCAGTTGTGCTGAAAGGCTTTTCTCTCCTCTTGGCTTAGGTAGGGTATGGTTATAAATAATCTGCAGCAGCAGCCAGGACTGGGCAGGAAACTGGAACTGTTCAAGCCCTACTGGGATGGGCATAGTACAAGAAAAGACCTGAGTTCATGCGCACAATTGTTTTGTAAATATTTGTACCATTCTGTAAACCTATATTGCTTGCATAATGTTGTTTGCTGTTTTCCTGTTTGGAAACAAAGGGAGAAGGAGCTGTAGTGATGCATGTACAGTGTTGACCCTGATCCATACCTTGTTGCAGAGGCCCATTCATTTTTTAGAATCACTACTCCCCTGTATTGCACTTATACTACTACTGAGTGAATATTTTTAAGTCCTTTAGTACTTAGTCTCAGAAGCAAAACAAGGATGGCTGGTGTGCTTATTTTATCAGAAACACAGTACAAGGCTCTACCTTACTTGTAGGATGGGATTGGGATGGTAACTTCCTTTGTGTTCAGGGAAGGGGAGGCTTAGAGAGGTACCTAAAGAATTTTTATAGCAGGCTTCTTAAAAAGTCCCTTGTACACTTCTTTGGTATCACTGAGTGACTTGTTTGGATACAGTTCCCCCTAAGCCCTGTGAATCTAGATATTCACTCCTATGGAATATCAAACCCGATAAATAAGGTTACCACTTTCTGATCTGATTGAATGCATTTCTGGTAATCAATGGAAAACCAGCAGGGTGACCTTCAGTTCCCCATCTTCCCTGATTTTTTTGTTTCTCAAAGCTCACCTCTGTAGTACCTGCCATGACTATACAGAGTTTGTACAGATTGAATGAACAATAAAAAGTGTGTGTGAGCAGGTGTAGTTAAGTCCTGACCTGCACAAACATCGCAGCTCTCAACTTCTTGCAGCAAGAAATCTGGACAAAGTTGCAAGTAATGGGAGGACAAAGTCCCAAAAATAGGGACAATTCGATCTTACAAATTTAGAAAGTTGATAGAAGAACAGGTTTTGGATCAGCATGAATTTTCTGAGGGGTACAGAGTCTGAATTTCAAATGTCTGTCAGTATTTTCTAACTTCAGTCCTCAATGATTTGGCAATGCTTTGCCAGAAAACTACAATGTTTTTGAGTAACAGGCCAAAAATGTGAGGCAAAACTGGACATTCTGCAAAAATCTGTACAGGTGAGACGTATGTCAAGCACACACATACACACTAATTCTTTCCCCAATTTTGCCTTTTCTTTTAAGCAATGGTGCTTATCATACTTCAGTCTAAATTGTGTCTAATACCCTAACACATTCTTTTTTGGCATTCTTATAGGTTCATAGGTGGTTACTGGGCTATTGAGCCAAAGGTCTTTACAAGCCTAGCTGGGTGCACCCAATATAATACCAGAGAAACCCAACATAAAGGATTTTGCCAAAACTTGAGATTTTCATTAACAATGACTGCCCATATCCAGGAGGATCATAGATGTGTTTTCCCATCCAGTCATCCAGGTTACACTTAAACAGGGCTGCAGAGGAACCTTCTTGGCTTTGCTTCCACCTTTAGTTTCTGTAATGATGTGGTAAGAAATGACAGGAGTTGAAGGGCTTAAAGTTTATAATACTCAGAATGAAGTAGATAATAATCCTACTAATATTTAAATGATGGTATTAAGCTATTAGTAACCTACTTTATTTCTTAACTTTTTCCAGTACAACCCTATCCTCAGTGGGACACATATTTATATGCATCAGTCATGTAGTATGCAGTATCTATTTACTTGCTAAATGATCTGTTAATGCAGTAGAATGAAACAGATCCATCTTCGAATCAAGAATCTTGTTTTATTGTGCTTCCACACCTCTGCCTTTCATTGTTGCCAGTATTGATATGGTTAGTCTTTGCAATTTGCAATATTTCCTTTGGCAACCAACTGCTCAGCAAAATGCAGCATGTTTTTGAACTCATGGCACAATTAGTTATATTTCTAGTTTATGTAGGTCAAGTATCCTAGGCTTTAATATAACAGTTTTTTCTTTGCACATTTGGGTTATCTTTAGAACTTAAGATGCACTTCACTATGTATATATCAGGTAGCACTCTCATTGTGAGTTTTGTCTAAAAAATTATATAGTATCATATCTTGTTAGCATGTAAATTACTGGATAATTGTGCCAATTAAATATTTGCTGAGTAAAATCTAAACCATCTAAACAAACATACTATAATTTAATACAAATAACACTGGTATGCTGTGATATATGTAAGTTGCTAAATTGACATGGCTTAAAGGTAACTACACATTTATTTGTTCATGGGTTAAGGTGATTTAGATATTCCATTACCTTAATTCTTATTAAAATTTACCTTGTAATTGTAATGGTCAGAAATGTCTAATTTCTTTGCTGGCAGATAATTACAGAAAAACATTCTAAAGGCAATAATTCCTTCAGTAAGCCTTCTTTTGTCAGAAGAAATATGCTGCAGATGTATACAAAATTTTCTGCCCTTTGATTTGTTGACCACATCACCATGACTTCTTCATAAGATTGATATTCGTATGAATGTACATCTATACAGAAATATACAAGGATGGATGTGTATGTGATCACAGATATAATTATATGTATGTAAGTACCTATATATGTGTGCACATGTCAGATTAGTGATATACTGAGCAATCACAGAGGAGATGATATCTGAAGTAATTTTTGTGCATTATTGCCTGCTGTTTAAATATGTCTGGGACCTCACAATGCCTTTAAGTACTGCTTCTAGCTTGACAGCAAGTCTTGTTAAAGCCTTCAGAAAGAGTGGTGAAAGTTTCTTGTTAGAGTAATAGAAAATAGTTTTCGTGTGATAGCTGCCTGTATGACCAGGCAGCCATATTTGTACAGATTATGTAAAAGGAAAACAGATTTTCAAAGAAAATAAAATTGACCCTATGAATATGCATGTATTTAAAAATATCTTGCTGTGACTACAGTTATTGTTAGTGAATTCATGCCTGCATTTGGTAATTATCATAGAAATGTTTCCATTTCTGTGGAGATCTTGAAATAATATGCCTATCCAAGCTGTTCCCACTGCCTTGGTCATCCTTATGTGTTACTGTTAGAAATATTTTCTGAGGCACGTATGACATTACTTAAAATTCATGAGGTCAAGCTGTAGTAAGATAGTTTATATCACTGCCTCATTAGTCTTAGCCATCCATATTGCAGGACATTATTAAGTGGCACTATCAAATGTCACCTATACAAAAAAAAAAAAATGGGTAGGATGCATTGGATGCTTTTGTGACTCTTTACCAACTTAAAACGTACATTTTTTCCGGTGGATGTTCTTATTTTTGTGAGGTACAGAAACTTCAGAGTTGATTTAGTGTCATTTTTTTTCTTCCCTTCTGTAAATAGACTCAAATTCTGTCTTAAACTGTTTTTTCAAAGTCGGTCTTAATTGCAAATCCTGATATGTGAAATATTGACATGAAGCTGAAATAAGGCTGCAGGTTTTGAAGGATGCACTCTATGTTCAGACAGGCACCTGCACTCAGCATAAGCTTTCCTCTGTCAGATATGATTTGCATTCATTATGTTGCTGATTTTTTCATAAAAAACTTTTTTATTCAAGAGTGGCATATTGAAAGGGTTTCAGTGACTTTGTTTATAACTTTCCCTGCAGTGTAGTAGAGGGTAGGTATTTTAGTACAGGCAACAACTGACAAGTCCTGTGTTCATCCATGGGTATTATGAAGATGATGTTATGAATGACTCTTAGCTCCAGTCAGAATGCATTGCTGGTAGACTGACTTCTGCTGTAGAAGACTGAAAGATACTTTCTGATTTGTTGACTCTGTCAGTGCATTGGTTTTATTCCTGCCGTGTCAAACAGACCTCTTGTGTCACCTGTATTCACTGGAAATGCCTTGAACTGATTTTGTATATAGGATGATCACAATCTGAATGGCATAAGTGTGTTAATTCTTTGAGTGAGTATCCCCCCTGCCCCGCATCGAAAGATAGTCTGTATATATAGTGTTGCATTTTGCTATCATACCTGCCTTCTGGAGTGTTGATGTTTTGTAGGGTAATACAATTGAGAAACATTTTTTCTGCAGAAACAGCTTTTATTAATAAGAACAGGAAATAGAAAAAAAGAGAGTAAATGGGAACATATATGCAATATTTGGACTAGCTGTAACAAAGCACTCATTAGGAACATATTTTTTTTAAATTTGCATAGGCTGTAACAAACTACCACATCTCTTATAATTCAGAAATACATTTTGTTCAATTCTCCAATTAAACATGAGTGAAATAGTGAAAGTAAAACAATTACAAAATTGTTTCCAAAGTTTAGCATGACCTGCAGTAACACGTTATATCACAGAGGATCACTTCCTTTTAAATACCAGTCTTTCCAAGTCTCAGCCTTCTTGTTTTCCCTTACTCCACCCAGAATTATACTTAATACTTTCACTTTTGGCTCACAGCCTAGACTGGACATGAAACAGAAATCATGAGTGGGAATAATCCCTTAAAAGAGTTAATTTAATGCAAGAGGCCATACCAGTGTTCTGATCAGATATGTTAAAGTACATGCAAATTAGTGTACCTCTGTATTATCACTGTGGGCAAGAAACCCTGCTACATAGAAAGACGTAGGTTTAGACTCCACCCACACTAAAAAGCTTAGTGTTATTATCTTTTCCTACAGTGAAACGCAATTCACACTTCTAACATCTGCAACTAATATTTCAAGCTGCTGTGAATCAATCACTTTTGCTAACTTGTTATCTTAATGCCTTTCTACCCTTATTTCACACCACTGTCATTTATTACTACCACAGTAATCATTACAGACACAATTTCCCTGTCTCTGGTTCTCACATTCTTTGTTCTAGTTTTTATCACCTTTTTTCTTCCTCCTCAATTAATATTATTAATTCTGCAAACTACCCTGCTAACACCTTGATCTCTTACTGTTTATTTCAACAAGTTATGATGCTTCACACAGAAATGTACCTGCATGTTATACTTTCATTATTTCTGTATGTTTGTAGCATTTGCCAAAAAAGCCTGGGTCATGTCTGAAAAGGCTCCATGGACCAGTGTGCTTGCCCAGTGAAGAAATATAAAAAGAATTTACCATCTCAAAATCATCATTATATACAGTGCCTCAGCAAGCTAAACCACCCTAGTGAAACATAAATGATACATATTACAAAAAAACTTTTATAAATGTCACAAACCAAAAACCTCTTCATTTAATCTTTAGCAGTCTTATGTCAGAAGTGTTGCCCTCTAACAATGTATAAACGAAAAACAAAACAAGAAAGTAAAATAATATAAACCACCCCTTGTCACTCAGATGTCCCCAAAAATGATCCAGAATAACGCTAAATTTTAAACATGTAACAACAATAATTATCTGCAACATAATGCTTCTGATAGTCAATTAAATATTTCTTCCTGTTAAACACTGCATAAAATCAATATTCATATAAATACCACCTTTGATCCAAACGTAATGCTTTATCCAGCTAAGTGAAACTCTGAGTTATCCAATGTAGATCTTACGTCAACATTAACAAAACATTTCCTCCCCAAAACCCTGAAACTTCAGACAAGCCACACCACACAAGGAATTAACATATTCTTATACTATACATGCTGCTTATAACTGATTAAAAGGTTTATCTTATCCATGGGTTTTAATTATTAATAAATTAACTTTCTTCTTGGAGGTATCCTGGTAATATAAGTGCATATTTAAATACAAGAAAGAACACAAAATTCAGCATCAGTATAATAATCAGGTTTGCATCCTAGTTAAAACACTAGTATTATGGAAACTGTAAAAAAAAAAAACTGACACACTTTAATATGTCCAACAAAATATTGACTTTCTAGTCTTAACAAAAATGTTAAACATAATGTCAATAACATTCCAAATCTATGTCAAACCATTTTAAAAGTATGCACCACAAAATTCACATGGCAGTTAGTAGATGTGGTAACCACATTATCAAATGTGTAACAACACATAATGTTTTAAAACATGCACTTGTAGCAGCTGGTAGCAGTCCTACTCATTGAGAGTCCATCGTTTAATGAATTATCCCATAATGTTCACTTTATGGCTCTTAAGCATACCACTACTATACATTTGGAGTAACCTATTGCCAAGCTGTTAGACATTTGAATGAAGACATAATTCCAGTGAATCAAGCAGTTACCAACATCCATTAGTCTAGCAACTGAAAATCTAATTACACAAAACACTAAACACAACCCTCTGATAGTAGAGACACATGCCACAAAGTTTCACTGAAAACATCAACACAATACATATCATTTTGTTAAGTTGTCATTCACATATTATTAGAATCTTTAACATATGGCATTTTTGTGTAAATTCAAGTAGCACAATGCTGGAATTAGCTGTTTACTTAAAGTCTTAAGACTATGGAACTCCAATAAACTGACTCTTGATTGTGCAGCTGCAAAGATACCACATACCTCTGGCAGTTCAGTACAATCACATAAGTCTCATATAATGTGCAGGCTCAGTAAAGGCTCAAATAATTTGACTTCCGAGCATGATACTTTAAAAACGTTATAATTTGCTCATTAAATTTACATTTAAGCAGCGAGGTCCATTATAACCATAAGACTCATGTATTACACAGCTTCAAAGGGACTTTACTATCCAGTTCATGCAGAGCTGGATCATAGTCAACTGGGGCCCTAGGCGGGGTACTGTACCAGACCTTCCCCCGCAGCCATTCCAGTGTTCTATTAATTGACTGTCTCTTCCCATTTACCATAAACACTATTCAAATCTGTCAATGAGAACTCTATCAGGTTTTCCATTCACTCTGCACATAAACCCCTCTTTTCAAGCCTACATTTGTTACAAAGTTCACATTGAATCAAGATCTCAGTCTCTCTGCTTTCTACCCAGAACCTAAAAACAGCAGAGGAAAGATAACACATACTCAGGATGTGCATAGCCAACTCAGGTATTATTTCTATAGAACCAAGTCCTTTAGGAAGGCTAACCAGCTCTCGATATCCTATTCTGAGACTAAGAAAAGTTGGTCATCCTGTGTCTAAACAGACTATTTCCAAATGGTTGTCTTCTACAATTGTTTTTAGTAACTTTTACCATGGAAAATCCATTCCAGAAGTGTTAAGGCACATTCTATTTGGGCCTTCATTTCTATGATGACATACTAGAAATGAAGCATTCTAGAGATAACAACTTGGTGAGCCATCCATACATTTACAAAACACTACAAACTGGATTCCTTTTCCAGGTCCACAGCTGGCTTTTCTAGGACCAATCTCTAGAGGCTCCTAGTGTCTTATCCTTCCTCCTCCCAGGTTATAAAAGCTATGGTGATCTACCCATAGGCTACTGCAGCAGTGAGAATGATGAACATAGTGCAGTTGTATAAGTTGCACTTACCTATAGCAGTAGATGTTCAAACTATTCATTGGTGCAGTAGCCACACCCACCCACCCTCCTTCTTCTATATAGTTCTTGAAGGATATATTGTTGGTTTATGTTTTATACATCTATATCCATGTGTGTGTGTGTGTGTGTGTGTGTGTGTGTGTATGGATCTACTACTATTCATCGAAAGCACATTTCACTGAAACACATTCGACCGTGCACTTTTCACTGAAAGCACATTTCACTGAAAACACAATTCACCAAAACACATTTCACCAAAAGTTGTAGATGGCCTTTTTCCCACTGTAGTGTGACCCTGGAGTTAGTATATATATAGTAAGGGGGGGTGTGGGGGGCACTGCCCCTCACATGGAGGGTGTTGGGGGCATAGCCCCCCACATATTTTAAATATTTTGAATAATATACATGGATACATGTAATTGCAATATATTACTGTTCTCTGACAATAATATATACATAAAATATGTGGGGGGCTACACCCCCAAACCCCCCCATGTGGGGGGTGGTGCCCCCCCTTACTATATATACTAACTCCAGGGTCACACTACAGTGGGGTAAAGGCCATCTACAACTTTTGGTGAAATGTGTTTCGGTGAATTGTGTTTTCGGTGAAATGAGCTTTCTGTGAAAAGTGCACTCTAATTTGATTTTCGGTGAAATGTGCTTTCGGTGAATAGTAGGAGATCCATATATCTATATATATATATATATATATATATATATATATATATATATATTTTTTTATTTCTTTTTTTTTTCCATGTGTGTGTGTGTGTGTGTGTGTGTGTGTGTGTGTATATATATATATATATATATATATATATATATATATATATATATATATATATATATATGGGTCCCCTTCACTTCATCGACACGCCGAAACACCGACGCTAAGAAGACCAACACGAGAAGACCGACAAGCCAGATGATCGACAATGTGAAATCCCGACAGCCGAAACACCGACATGGGCAACGTGTGAGCGCGAGTCAGTAAGTGTGCGATAGTGAGGGATTTAGCATTAGGGAGCGGACAGGTAAGTGTGTGCTAGTGAGGGATTTAGCGTTAGGGAGCGGACAGGTAAGTGTGTGCTAGTGAGGGATTTAGAATTAGGGAGCGGACAGGTAAGTGTGCGATAGTGAGGGATTTAGCGTTAGGGAGCAGACAGGTAAGTGTGAGATAGTGTGGGATTTAGGGTTAGGGTACGGGAAAGGTGAGTGTGCGGTAGTGATGGACTTTAGGTGTAGTGGCAGGTTAAGTGAGTTAGGGTTAGGGTGCTGGTAGGGTAAGTGTGCGATAGTGACGGAATGTAGGTTTAGTGGCGGGTTAAGTGAGTTAGGGTTAGGGTGCGGGTAGGGTAAGTGTGCGGTAGTGTCGGACCTTAGGGTTAGGGTTTGGGTTATAGTTAGTGCATGTATAGTTGTGTGTTATGTGTAGTTTACGTTTTGTTTGTCGGTGTTTTGGGTGTCGGTGTTATGGTGTTCGGTTTTGTGAGTTGTCGGTTTTGTGCGTTTTTGGTGTTTTGGTGTCGTTGTTTTGAGTGTCGGGTTTGTGGCATGTCGGTGTTGTGATAGGGATCCAGATATATATATATATATATATATATATATATATATATATATATATATATATATGTATGGTTTGTTCAGCATGAGGTCCCTGTTTTTGTTGAGGGGCAAGAAAGTCTTGAAGATTTCAGTGTAAATTGGTATTGAATATGCCTCTACCACATTGGTCACTTTGGCCACAATTTGTTTCCAGTTGCAAATGGTTGACTGTCTGGCTAATTGCATATGACGTCTACTTCTTACATAGTGACAACTCATTAAAATATTTTCTAGACGTGTTGCATTCTCCCAGCCTGAGCAAAACTCATATTCTCGCCTAATGACACCTAAGTATAATGCAGCTTGGCAGCTTAACACATTCTAATAGCCATGCAGGCATATTGGTAGAGGCTATTGATACAAGATTATATCTCTGAAACATTTTGGCATTTCCTAGTATTTTTTTTGCAATTGATTCATATATTCAGTTATAAACTGTAGTTAAGTTCTGCTTTTAGATTCAGAGATAATACAACAGCTGCATGCTGAATTTATGAGTGCCAAATCACATCTCCTTGTAATGCTTTCTGTTTTTTCTTTTTTCTGTATTTGTATCTCAAAAGCTAGAAAATGCCATTTTTAGTGGCAAATAAATAATACTTTAATCCTTGCATTATTAAAGTAGCATAGATTATGGATTTATGTTTTATATATTTCTCTCGGTGAGAAAAAAGTAAACCATTTCATGTTAGTTCTGAACTGAGTCTAAAGAAGTGTATTAGGAATATTGCGTTTGCAAAATACAACTCATTTCTGCTGTTTAGAGTTATATAACAAACTATACTATACTAATAGAACATGCTTTTTCTGATACAGTACACCTCTTCTGACTGTGAAGTCATAGAAGTTGCCCACAAAAGCTGGAATGATCTTTTGTTTTTTTCTTGCTATCAGATTCTGTCAGGTCAGCCTGTGATCAAGTGACATCAGTGGTCAGTCACTTTTATATAGAATCTGCAACCTTCCAAATGATAACCACTTTATGTTTATCTCAATGCACAAAAACAATAAAGCAAAGAGCTGCAAACCACTTGACAATTTATTAAAACAGACTGATACGCAAAACAAGAACTGAGTGCTTTTTTGTTACAGAGGACTTTTTCAAAGTGTATTTTCATTCTGGTTACTAGTTTTTGTTGTCACTTAATATGCATACCTCTGCTATTTTTTGTGATGAAAGTGAAAGAATCAATGATGATACTAATGTATTTCATTTCATCATTCTCAGACACATGCAGTATCTCAAGAATAAACCATATTAATTAATAAACTGTTTAATGATTATTTACTTTCCCCATTCTCTCACTTATCCCCATCCCCAGAGATAAATACTTTCACTGTAGGTTTCTTATTTCAAAACTCATGTTTTATTTGTTTTTTAAACAATTAATAAAGAAAATCAAAATAGGAAGCAACGGTGGTACAGCAGTAGCATTGTTACCTCACAGCAAGAGGTTCTCCTGTTCGATTTACGGCTAGAGTGCCTTCTGTATGGAGTCTGCATGTCCTCCCCATGGTCGAGTGGCCTTCAAAAGACATGCGTGAATGGGCGTGCCTCAGCTGAAGGTTGGGCATCGGGCTGGCAACTCGGCATCATAAAAATCAACTGCCAATCATTAGCGGACCGGAGTTCCGCTGTGGTGACCCCTAACCGGGAAAAGCCGAAAAGACAAACAAACAATAAAGAAAATTTGGTAAATAGTGAAAAAATAGATGAAATAAATCAATATAAGTATGACTACATATACATAATCATTTTAACAGGTTAATAGGTTCATAGGTAAGTACTAGACTAGCTGCCCTTGTGGGCCATTTTAAGCCTAGCCAATTTCCGTTTAGTGTTACACTAGCCTTACCCATCCAATGGTTGATAATTATGTATAACCCCTAATGAAAATTACTGGGATTATACCATAGATAAATTAATGAAGACATTAATTTGATAACTCAGATTCATTAGCAGTGATTGGAGATATATAGATGTATCCTTAATTCTACTATGCTAACTACCTCATACTACCAGTTTTAAACTCACCAATGCTTGCTTCTATTTGCTCAAGAAATGTATGCACACAGAGAGCATTTTTTGTCCTGTGTTACAGGATAGCTTTTGAATACATACAAACATATTCTAAGGCTTACAATAAAAAATAGCTACAAATAGTTTGAGTATGTCATTAGATTGGTTTCAGTTCTGTGTAAATCTTACTGACCTCAAGACAAGAAAAAGAAAATGTTTATAACTAGTCACAAATAGTAACAAGTTGTCATAATTCTATCAGATCCTTACTGTCTTCTGAGATGAGAAAAAGCAAATGACTCTAGACTTACATCAGGGCTGACATGAGGTATGGCTGCAGAAAATAACTGAGAGAGATTTTGGGAAACTTGATAGTAAACTGATGATACAACTGTTAACATCTCCAAATGCCCATAATCTAAGGAAAAACATTTTAAACTGGCATTTGTATAGTCTGAATATAGGTAGCAAAACTAGTACTGAGGTGGACTGGAATCAACATAATCACATACTCATGATACAAGTTGTGACACCCCTGCTCTGGGCCAGTAATCAAGCAGCCTTAATCCTCACCACTGACACTGGAGAGGGATGTTCACTTGGAACAAAAAAATATATACACACAGTATTTCCAGATGCTGCTTTCTGCACCAAGCACATTTTCCCTTAAGAGCACAAAGGGAACACACTCACACCAGGGGCTGGGTTTCCCTGTCTCTCTCCAGACCCACAGTAAAACTCCCCACTGGCACAGCTGTAGAGTTGAGTCCTCATCTGAGTGTTCCAAGCCAAGTCCTCTACCACCACCCTCTGTGTGAAACCAGTGCTCTGTGTCCTTGATCCAAGTAGCTGACATACACATGTGCGTGCACACACACACACACACACACACACACACACACACACACACACACACACACACACACACACACACACCTCGGAAAAGCTGGCACAAATTTACTATCTCTGCTACATTTACTCAGACTATATGGTAGTTATATGGCTACCAGCCAACTACCCTAAGGTTCTTAAAAGGGTACCCAATTATACCGAATAAAATTAATACTAATACAAGTAGTTGAGTTTGACCTATGCAGCAAAGCTTTCAGGTGTGGCCACAGTGTTGTCAAATAAATATAAGTACTCTTAAAGGTTAAAATATTCTCTAAAAGACCAGCCACAATGAAAAGTTTAAATATATTTAATAATAAATAATAAAAGAACATGAAAATACTAAATATCTATTTACAATATACATCAGAGTTTCAATCGCAGGAACTATTAAAAATAACAGGGATGGATAGATTTGTTAGATACAGAAAAACAGTACTTAACTAATCTCACTGTATTGTCCTGACTGATCTAAAGAATTACTGTTCCATGGTTACTTACTAAAGCAAGGCAAGAGGAAGTGGGTGAGTGGTCTTCCTTTTTTTGTTGGGTTTCAAAAACAGCTTGCACTGAGACTTCTGTCTCATTTAGTATTAAAACATCATTTCAGTGCTGGATTACAGAATGACATCACATACGTCTAGTCATCTGACCTGGTTCCCCCTCTACCCCCTTTACTAGCAAAATGGACCAGAATCTAGCACATAGGTGTTACTATACACACAGATAGAGCTTTGCTGAGATGTATTATAGAATCTGGAATCTATAAAACCATTTAAAAACTTCCACCCTTCCAGGGTAGCAATTAGTTCACCCCTAAGGACAATACAGTGAGATTTCTAGTCTTGGTTTTCACAGACATTTTGTCTCTGGCTGCAATTAGAACTGTAAGATATAATCTTAGATTCATAGATTCATATGTAGGTACTAGGCTGTTGGCCCTGGGGCCTATATAATCCTAGCCAAAAAGGTTCCCTAGCTTTCGCCACCCAAGAAAATTATTTTCCTGTGCCCCTGTCTAGCAGTGCTGCAAAAGTGATCCCCGGGGAGAATTTTCTATTTCCCATCCAGTCGTCAATATTTTTCTTAAAGAGGGCCAGAGAGTAGCTTTGCTTGGCATAAAAGGATAGTTTGTTCCAGAGTATGGGAAGTCTCTGGGACAGGAATCTATCCCTCCAGCATGTTTTGTTTATTGTGGTGACAAGGTTTAGGTCTCTGGAGTGTGTGGTTCATAGAGATTGGGATTTTTTTAAGTGTAGCATGTCCAACAGCTCTGAGTTTGACATAGCTTTGTATGTTAGGCAGAGATCACCTCTGAATAGTGATATAGAATGGAGTAGAGCTGGAGTTTTTTGAGATGGTCTGTGTATGGCATCTGTTTGAGGCTGGTAATCCTCTTAGTGAGGTATTTCTGTGGCCTTTCCAAATGTTGTAGGTGTCTTGTGAGATACATGCCAAACAGGGCATTGCACTCTATAATGGGTCTGATGAGGGATGAATAGAGAGGAACAATGACTTCCTTTTTTCAAGATGAGAACCCTTTTGTGATGAGGTGTGCCACATAGAAGGATTTCCTGACTACTGTGGCGATGTGGTTATCAGAGGAGAGAGTACTGTACACCTGTCTCTCGAGGTCTCATCACACTTTCAGTGTTTAGTGAACTACCGCCTATGTGGTAGTTCATGGGTACCGAGTTTTTCCCAAAGGGGATGACAATGCAGTTCTTGGCATTGAGCTTGAGGCCATGACTTTGACACCAAGCATCTGTCTCTGTGAGACCCTTTTGTAGAATGTCTACATCATTAGGTGATTCTATTATGACTCCCAGTTTGCAGTCATCTGAGAACTTTGTTAGCCAAAGACCTTCTGTGTTGGCCTGCACTTCAGAGAAGTAGATGCCAAACAGGAGAGGACCCAGGACCGAACCCTGTGGTATTCCACTCATCACTGGTCTGAAGTCAGACTTGGAGTCGGCTACTTTTACTGTGTGAGTTCTGTCACTGAGCCAGTTGTCCACCCATCTTGTGACATAGGGATTTATGCCCAGTTTAGTGAGTTTATCTATAATTCCAGAGTGGGGGATGGTATTGAAAGCCTTGGTGAGGTCAAGATAGGCTGTGTGCACTACCTTCCCCTCATCTATGGCTCTGGTGACTGCTTCAAAGAAGTCAGTCAGGTTTAATAGACATGATCTACCTTTTACAAACCCAAACTGAGTGGGGTCCAGGGTTTGGAGGTTACCTGTGTCTTTGTTTATAAGCTCCAAGATGATATGTTCCCTGGCCTTGCAGACCGTGCTCGTCAGGCTAATGGGGCGCGGTAGTTTCCGGGGTCTGTGTTGGCACCCCCTTTGTGGAGTGGGATAACCATCGCTGTGCGCCATTCAGTAGGCACATAGCCTGAGGTGAGGCTATGACTGAGCATGGTATTTAGGTGGGGTGCCAGTTCATTATGTAGTTTGTGCAGTACGCAGCCAGGGATGTTGTCTGGTCCCATGGATGCTGTGTTCTTGGCTTTGGAGAGTGTGGTCTTTACTTGTTCATCCATGATTACAGTGGCCTTGCATTCTTCTGGTATTAAGATGGGCCCTTTGGAGGGTGAGAGGGGGGTAAAGTTAACACTGAACCTATCTGCCAGTATGTTGGCAATATCGGTTGGTTCTGTATATTTAGTGCCATTGTGCTGTAGCTCAGAGTAGATCTGAGTGTTGCCATTGAGATTCTTGACATAGCTGTAGAATGCTTTGTGGTTGTCTTTGGAATCAGTGGTGATTTTATTTTCATAACTGGCTTTGGAGGATTTTATGAGGGATCTCAGCTTCTTCCTGAGGCTGACCAGGGAGTTCCTCCAATCTTGGGATTTTACTCTTTTTTGCAACAGCTTCTTCCTTCTGTTGTAAAGTTTGTTTATGGTAGGGGACCACCAGATTGGCTTCCTTATTTTGGAGGATAATGTCTTGGTTTTGTTGGGGATGGCATGATCCATGCACTCGTGTATGTGCTTACACAGTGCATTTGTGTAAGATTCAGCAGTTGTACCTCTATTTTCCATCTGCATGGGTGTCATAAAGTTTACCACTTCTGTCTTTAGAAGCATGAAGTTGTCTCTGGAGTAGTTTTTGATAGTGGTTTCCTTAATAGGGGGTGTGGGTGGGATATGGATGTCTAGGGTGATTAGCTTGTGGTCAGATCTGACCAGCAAGGAGTTGACCTCTGGTATGGAACACCGGTTACCCATATTGGTAATGACCAGGTCCAGGATATTGCTGCCCCTGGTGGGGGTGTGGACAAGCTGATCCAAGGCATTGGAATTTATGAATTCCAGAAAACACTGAGGGAATGAGTTGGCACATGAGTAGTTTTCCCATTTGATGGTGGGGTAGTTGAAATCACTCATAATTAAGGTATTGGGTTGTACCTTAATATTTTTCAGTATCTTAAGAAATGAAGAGTGGAAATCCTAGGGCATGGTGGGGATCTATAACAAGCTACAACATGGATTGCAGTCTTGCCCAGTGTTAGTTGCACTTGGATAATTTCAGATTCATTATGTTGAGCAACTAGCCTGGAGGTATGGATATCCTTAATTTATATGGATACGCCTCCACCTTTAGTGTTTTGGTCCAGGTTAGGTGGCTGAAAGGTATGGTATGAATTATAGCCTGGTAATGCAGGGGTGCTGTCTGGAGCCTTGAACCAGATCTCTGTCACTGCACAGATGTCGATGTTCTCCATTTTAAGGAGTGCCTCGAGTGAGTGCATTTTGAGGTTTAGACTTCTAGCATTGAGTAGCATTACCCTCTTTATGACCTAAACAAGGTAATTTAATTTCAGACTAGTTTTCAAAGTTATCTGGACTGAGAGTACCCTCTTCTCTTCCAGTATCCTCTGATACATTATATTCATTTCAACAGTTACAATACAATCTGACATACAGGTGAATTTCTTTTCTGTTCAGCAGGACCCACTGTTGGTACATTTTTAACACAAGCAGCTTTACAATTACATTTTCAACACAAGCATCTGTACAAATCCGTTTGATACAGAAATGCCATATAATTCTTTACAAAACTCCAGCTAGCTATGCTGGCATATGTTACACATCCACTGCCCTACTTTTCCTGGCATAGCTGGCAATACCTCACATTGCCACACAAGTAAGCAGCATGTGAGTTATGAGGGACTGCACTGTAAGTACCACTGTCACCACAGGGCAAGAGGGTCTCCAGTTTGGTTCTTGAATGGGTGCCATCTGTGCAGGGTCGGCATGTCTTGTCTTTTTTGTGTGGGTTTTCTTGAGATAATCTGGCTACCTCCCACATCTAATGGGCATGTTGTAGAAGGATTGGCAACTCTACATTGATTGTATTAGTGTGTGTAATATAGAAGAAAGACCTAGCAATCTAATTCCTTTCCCTATTTACCCAGTAAATTCTGTGGGTGATGACAGCTGTTCATGCGATCACTATAGGATTATTTTATTATTGGATGAATGGATCAGTGGGAATTTTATCAGTGTAGCTGGTCCTCTGAAATACCAAGCAGATAATATCTGGCATCAATAAAATATGTCATCATAGCAAGAATCTGATTGATCTGATGTATAATACCCTAATACTTCAGTGGTAGTGGGGAAACTGGAGATATCCAGCTGCATATAATAGCTTTCTTAGCTGATATTAACACTGCTTGCAAAAGGAAAATTTGACTTCTACTAGCTTGCCTCTCTTTCTACTCATGGGAGTGAAAAATCACTAGTGAGTACATAAAGGTGAAGTCATCCCAAGACAGCAATGTGTAGCTTTGCTAAAGGTTTCCTGAATAGCCTTGAATGACAGAGCACTCCCAGAATATATGCACCCAGGACCATTGTATAGACTGTTAACATCCCAAACAGTCTGAAGGAGATTCTGGTAGTAATCGATGCATAGATTCTGGGATAAGAAATAACATATAAAGTAATTTAAAATAGTAAAGTCTTCTCTTTGGAGAAAAGATTACCTGAAGGGAAAACTAAAGCATAGTTACCAATCTGACTTCTGCAGAATAAAACCTACTTCTTTAAGAAATAAATAAAAAAAAAAAACATTTTTCACATCCAACATCTAAGAAATATTTTTTATAGAAAGGGATATGACTTGGAAAAATATCTGCCACATATTATTTGACTTTTTCTCTGGAAATAATCTATGAGGGGGGAATAGTCTAAAATAAGCAGAAACTATTCCTTACATTTGCCTGTATCCATGATGAGACCTCCAGATGATAGAATCCTTCACCCTTCTCCAAGGCATGCAAATACTCTTTCTTCAAAAGCTGTCATCTGTACTTTAGTAATAAGGTATCCCATATATTCAATCCCCATACTCAACACCTGCATAGTGGAAAGTTCCCAGTGTCTGTAACAAAATTAGAGGTTGTATCCATGGGATATAAGCATTAAAAGTAGTCACTAAACACCATTAAAATTTGTAAAAAAAAAAAAAACAGTTGTCAGTATATGGCATTTACATATTTTGATGTATTTATTGTTTTTGATTTATTAATGTAGCTATAACTTGCTCCATAAACCAACCTCCAGCATGCATCTTCTTTGTGAACAGTATCCAATCCATGCACCTCTAACATGAGGCTATTAACCTGCTGATGTTTTCAAGAATTCAAATAGGTTGGTTTCCACCATAACATTGGTCAGTATGTGCTTACTGCCTGATAACACAGTAAAGATTAGGGGATCGAGGGTTATTCCATGTCATGCATTTACAGGAATTTATCTAAAAAGTATTGCTTTAGTGTTTTAAAATCAGGGTTCCTGGTAAAATAGAGAGGACCCCTTAACCCTTAGGTGCATTTGGACCAAGTTATTTAAATCTGCAATTAACTTCCCTGTTGCAAGAATAACCAACCCCATAAAATCAGAATGAGGTCATGGAAGGATCTGCAGTTCTGAGGCACTGGCAAGAAGGTAAGACACATAAGATACCTCTGAATCCTACCGTAGGTCTGATGCCTGCTGGAATAACATTTAAAAATCATGTCAGTGCCTACACGTACCACCCTTAAGTCCTTTAACTGTAGAAAACTGCTATTGTACTGCTTTGGAAAGAGATGACTGATGAGGCTGGCTGGATTTATGCACTTGTAATTAATATAAAGCTAAAATAACTCCGACTACTAGAGAGTAGTCTGTGAAGATGATTAATGCTCTGTGTTATTAATTAGCTGATTTCTATTGTCAGAGGTTCAGGGTTTGATTCCTTCCAACTCCATTCACCTACTGTGGGATACTAAGTAAGTCATTTAAGTAGACATTGTTCCTGAATCACCCATGGAATGGGATACTTTACCCAGTAGGCTTTACTTTACCCGATTAACAGACAGATAAAATAAATAGTCTTGATTTTTACATGTAAGTGGTGGAGATTTTGTCTGCTTTCCCTAACACCTGTTCTGGGATAGAAATATGTGGAGAAAAATGTTATGACTTTGGAGTTATATTCAAAAAATAAAGTTAATAGGACCCTACTAAAATCCTCAAACATATTCCAAACTGGTATGTTTGGAGCCCTGTAATCTAATAAAGCTGCCACTCCTTGCTGTTTATCCAGTTTGTGAGAAGAGGCTATCAACAGTATTCATCCATTTGTACTAAGATTTCTACTAAGCTTTGCATGCTCCACAGGAGAAAGATGCGTTTCTTGAACTACCAAGGGACTAGCAATTCAGTCATCAGAATGTTTTCGATCTCTTTTTAGGAGAATTCATTCTATTAAGATTTTCAACACCCTTTATTTCAAAAGCAATACTATCTTATTTGAAAGTTTATACCAGTTACAGCTATGAGTACCCCTATTCCTACTTACCCAGAACAAACTTATTTCTGCCATGTTATCCACCTGGCAGTATAATATGTTGCTAGACTTACTACAAATGCCAGGAAGCAAAACAACAGCACAACCAGAACTATATACAATCAACAGAAGCAAATAAACCATTCTCAGAGCAATACATTTATATAAATGGATTCAGTAACTCTAAAGAATATGTGTAAAAACTGCAAATGATTACCTCAAATGTTTTGGAAGGAAAACCTTCCACTCTCCATAACTCAGAGCATGGATGAACTGGAAACCATACCAACATTTTCACTAAGATGAAGTAAATGCCATTCAAAAGGTTTGTAAACTATAGCATCATGTACAACATACAGCAAAATTCATTTCACCAAATTGTCTCCCCAAAGACAAATCAGACTTTCATCAGTTTATTAATTACTTGGCTGGTTACAGCAGTTAAGGTGAGATGGTGTAGATCCCCCTTGCAATATTCCTACTACCAGCTCTGTCTTCCATTAAATAGATGGTATTCAGAAATGTAAAGTTTAATCATGGGATAACCACAGCATCAGCATGCCAATTAAGGGAGAGGTATACAGATACAAATGTAACCATGCAACGTGCATATAACTAACTCAAACCATGTTTATTACTGCAATTCCTCTCAATCTGAGGCAGTACAGTAATACTGGCCCCTTAATATGTAAACCCCAACTCATAACCATTTATTCTCCCTCATATGGCTGGGCATTGGGCGTTAATGATCGCTTTGTGAGCTCATTAATGTACTACTAGTGATGACCTGCCATGTTTTAAGAATAGCTAACACTGATGTTTTGAAGCTACGTCCCTGAATGACATATGATGTGTGTTTTTGTATATATTGTTAGAAATATATGAGTCATCATAACTTTGGTAACAATTTGCACTCACCTCCATGATGACAGATCAACCTGTGGTCCCCCCCCCTGCGGACAGTCAAAACCAGCATGATATCCACCATTACAACAGGTTAAGTATCTAAGATCTGCAATCACTATACAGACAGAGCACTACATCTTCACAAAAGAAAGTCAGGAAGGCTGATCCCTTTGAACAGATGTAGAAGCTGAATCCTCCATATAACCAATCTATAGTTGTGACAGCTCTATCAAAAACAATATGGAATGCAAGTTTCTATTTGTTTTTACATCTGCATTTTTCGGTCCATTCTTTCTTTGTCCTGGATCATACCTCTTTGCTGTAGACAGTTCAGCAACTGGTCCAGATACTCATATCACTTTCATCCACTCCTTAAGCATATGCTTAAGATGTGAAGGACGTAGTTAAATCACTTTGACTTTATTTTGCTTCAGAGTTTGTAGGATTGGTCACTATTCTTTTGTTAAAGCTTCACTTTGACAAAAATCATTGTTGACTCTTACTTTTCTTCCAATTACATGATCTCTGGGGAGGGCCAGGCTGTAAGAAGTCTCATTTATTTCTCCATGAAGGTGAGGAACTTGATTGCCACGAGTTGATGCTAAGATCCTCCTAAGGCTGTGGGGCAGTGATCTACATAACAAATCTGTGTCCAGCTTCTTAGCATTGTAGCATTTTAGATATTTAGTAACCATGCTTCGAGAAGTAAAACTTAATTATGTTGCTATCAACTCTCTAGCAGGCTGTCTTGCTTGTCAAGATATTTATGGAGCTGCTTCATGAAGTTAAGCAAAAATTTATTTGCATCTTGTACTCCTGAAGACAAAGGTCCATGGCTGATTCCAGGCTTTCAGTCCTTGTGCTGAAGTTTGAAACTGCCTATTTGATTTCCTTAATAAGCAAATGCAGATTTTGTTAAAAAGCTTACATATACATATTTAGCTGCTTAACTGTAGTCACTAAATATGTCAAATGCAGCACATCACACTAAAGGGAGTTGGAGTTGAATATCCTGTAATTCCTAAGATGAATGCACTTCATTGATGGTTGGCATTTCACTTTTTGCAGTGGAACTGCTACTTTCTCTGACCCAGAACTTTTGTTAACATTAACAACCCATATTTCCTTAGCCAAAAATGTATTAATATCCAAAGTGGAAAATGGACTACTTTTAATAGAAATCTACTCTAGTACAAATACTCAAAACTACAAATATCAATTCACAAACTATACAGATTTGTTCTCCTCGCTGACTGAAAAAAAGCTGTCAATGCTACTTGTTGGAACACTGCATATGGCTACCTGTCAATGAAAAGACACATTTTCTTTTTTACTGTCTAATTTTCAAAATTCTCAGTCAAGGACACTGTGCACCACTGAGGTCCAAAGTACAAATCATATAACAAAGTCACTTCATAAAAGATTATGTTGATAACACCATATTTATAGTTAGACTGTGCTTCAAAACAACTACTAGGGAAAGACCCTTCACATTGGCCTCAGAATCATCTGCCACCTGAAACCAGACAAGAAGGCATACTAGACAGTTTCAAAATATACGGAAAGAGAGTTATTCAAATAAGCATCATGTTCTTGTTACAAAGAAAGGGGAGAGTCCGAATATGTATCACATCAAGCAGTTAATAAACTAAGCCAGGTGGTACTAGCCATTATAGTAATTAATATCTGTTTTTAACCTCTGTTCACATCATGGTATAGTGTGCAAATAAAAAAAATGCCATTCTCTCTCCAACTGCTATCTTAAGATGCAAAATGGTTTCCTGGTTGTATATATTGTAAATATACTGTCCAGAATTGCTTCACTCTCTGTTTATATAGTCTGTGTTGGAGTTACCATCTTCTATACTAAATTTTGAGAATGTGAATATCTACATATCCATATATGTTTGCTAACTTGTTTCAATTGGCATATATTTATCATCTTAGATGTTATTGAATATCTTGCTATTTTTCTACTGTTCTGTTCTGCATTTTTACTGCAATTGTAGCTCTATGGGCTCATGTCACAGCTGAAAAGGGTCTGCGGACCAGCGTACCTGCCTGGTTATCAAATTAATAAATCAATACAAATAAATAAATGTTTGTTGTAGCTTTCTAACACTTTGTTGTTGAGCATCTATGGCATTGATTGCAATTCTGCAGTCAGAGTCCAAGAGAATGCTGTAGAGGCAAGGAGGGTACTTCTCTGTGCAGTAGAAACCATACAGCAACCAGGCGACAACATAGAGATTTTTTTGTAACAGTATTTGTGATCATTGTAAAATTTGGTACTCTGCTTGCCACTGTGCTAGCCACTTAATGTTGCATAATTTTTACAGGAAATAGATGCAAGCTCAGATCTGCTTTTTTAAAACTTTAATATTTCTTAAGGATCTGCAAAGGAAATAACCCACAGTGAATGACACCAGAATTGGATGCCTTCTTTTTTACATTTTTGATTTTTAACTGTGATGAAAGTAAAAGAAATAATGGCCACAGCATTGTATTTCAACGTGCTGTAATCATACACAAACATTCTCCTCCGTAACAACTGATATTGACTATCCACTAACAAAGATCATGTAACTGCCTTGGGCTTTCATATGCATCCTTCTTCCTTCCCACACGTTCACTTCCTCTGTATTCCTTTGATGTTTGACTGTGATGAAAATGAATGAAATAATGATGACAGTAATTAATTTCATCTTACTATTCAGAAGCATGCACTGCCTCCCACAAGCTACATCAATTAATAGACATGACTTTACTGTAATCAAGAGTCTCTCTCTGTTTATACCTTTGATGTTTTCTTGCAATGAAGAGAAAGAAGTAATGGCCACAGCAATGTATTTCACCTTGTTGCTTTCACAATGTTATACCCCTGACAAGCCTTATCAAAATGATCTCATAACTGCCTTTTGTTTGCATATGCACATAGTGCTTCCTAGAAGACAATGTTTTGTGTAAACTTCTCATGTTGGAATATGATGAAAATGAAAGAAATAAGCGTGCTCTTCACAGAAAAGCAGACAGACGCAGGCAGACACAGCCTCTTGACAAACCGTACCAGTCTTTGTTAAAAGTGATCATATAATTACCCTTTGTTTTTGCACACAGCCTACCCACTTCTAAAAAAAGAGAACTGCTTTCTTTGTAAAACTATAGTGATTGTCATACAAATGAAAGAAATAATGGCCATGGTAATTTATTTCATTTTGCTGTTCTCATAACATAGGCACTGCTTCCCTGGCAGTCACATCAGTGATTGTTTAAGATTTAGCAGTATTATGGCTTAGTGGTAAGGCTGTGGTGGTGATGCTGCGGTAGTGTTGTCGCCTCACAGTAAGATGTCCTGTTCGATTCTCAGCTAGAGCATCTTCTGTGTGGAGACATGCGTGAATGGGCGTACCTTCGTTGAAGGTTGTGCGTCAGGGCTGGCATCTCAGCACGTAAAAACCTACTGCTAATCATTAGTGGACCGGAGTTCCACTGTGGCGACCCCTAACCGGGAAAAGCCGAAAGACACAAACAAACAAATGGCTTAGTGGTAAGGTTTCTACCCCAGAGGTCCATGGTTCACTGTTCAATCCTATTGTCCATTACCTTCTCTTTCTCAGTACATCAAGTAGTGTAGCTAACACTAGAACATGAGTTTTCAATTTGCATAAGGTAATTAACAAAACTAAACGTAGCTTAGACAAATGGCTGGGGACCCTAAAAATATACTCTTGGACTTACAGGCCTTGCCTTTATTGAAAATGTTGGTAGAGCCAGAGGGTGAATCTCTGTTTAAGTAGACTTATATTTCCTCTGATTTGTAAGAACAATCAAGTAATGATCCTTTGCTTTAAGAGTTTCCCTACCTCTCATCTTAAGAATGACCATGTTTTGTCTATTTGCTCCCCAGATGTTTCTATGATCAAAGTGAAAGGAAAATAATGACCACAAAAACATATTTCAGTTGCTTCTCTTATTCTCATATACTGTCCTTCTTAGCAAGCAGTATTGATAATTATGTAATAGGTTCATAGGTGTGTACTAGGCTAATGGCCCTGGAGCCTTTACAAGCCTAGCCCATAGGATTACTCTGGCATCGTGCCACCCGACCTTAGTTCCTACTGCCTCTGTCGAGTAGAGCCATTGGTGTGAGCCACGGGGTGAATTTTCTATTACTCATCCACTCATCAAGATTTCTCTTGAAGAGGGCCAGTGAGGTGCTCTGCTTGACATCTATACGAAGTCTATTCCATAGCATGGGCGGTCTCTGGGTTATGAACCTGTCCCTCCAGCATGTTTTTTTGATTGTGGTAATGAGGTTGAGGTCTCTGGAGCATGTGGTGCGGAGGGATTGGGATTTCTTTAGATGTAGCATTTCTAACCGAGCTGGGTCAGACATGGCTTTGTAAGTCAAGCAGAGATCACCTCTAAGTAGGCAATATGAGACAGAGAAAAGTTGGAGTTTTTTGAGTCTGTCCATATAGGGCAAGTGTTTAAGGCCTAGGATCCTCTTTGTTAGGTACTTGTGCGGTCTCTCCAGTTGTTGCAGGTGTCTAGTGAGGTACATGCCAAATGGGGCATTGTACTCAATGATTGGCCTAATGAGGGAAGAGTAGAGGGAGACAATGACCTCTTTCTTCCTGTATGCAAAAACCCTTAGTAATGAGATGTGCCACATAGAAGGACTTTCTGACCACAGTAGCAATGTGGTGGTCAAAAGAGAGGCTGCTGTCAACCTGTGTTCCTAGATCTCTTATAACGCCTTCTGTGTTCAGTGGACTACCATTAATGTGGTAATTCAAAGGAACTGGGTTTTCCCAAGGAGGGTGATGACACATTTTTGTCATTGAGCTTAAGGCCATGGTTCTGACACCAGTCACTGATGTCATTGAGGCCTTTCTGTAGGATGTCAACATCACTTGGGGAGTTAATAATAGCTCCCAACTTGCAATCATCTGCAAACTTTGTCAGCCAGAGTCCATTCATGTTGGCCTGGACTTCAAAGAAGTAGATACCAAACACGAGAGGACCCAGGACCAAATCCTGTGAGACTCCATTTATGACTGGTCAGCAGTCTGACTTGGAGTCAGCTACTTTCACACTGTGGGTTCTATTTGTGAGCCAGTTTGCAACCCACTTAGTGATATAGGGGTTGATGCCTAGCTTAGTGAGTTTTTCTATGATTCCTGAGTGGGGACTGGTATCAAAAGACTTGGCCAGATCAAGGTAGGCTGTATGAATCACCTTACCTTCATCCACAGCTCTGGTGACTGTCTCAAAGAAGTCAACCAAGTTGAGCAGGCATGATCTACCCTTCACAAAACCAAAATGTGTAGGATCCAGTGTTTGGAGATTCCCTATATCCTTGTTTATTAGGTCCATGATGATGCAATCCATAGCTTTGTATATCAGACTCATGAGGCTAATTGGGTGATAATTCCCAGGGTCTGTAGTCACTCCTACTTTGTGGAGAGGGATGACTGTAGCATGCACCATTTAGTAGGGACAAAGCCTGAGGTGAGGCTGTGATTGAACAGAGCACACAGGTGATGTGCCAGTTCACTCTGTAGTTCATGTAAAACACAACCAGGGATATTGCCAGGTTCCATAGATGCTGTATTCTTGGCCTTGGACAGTGCTATTTTAACCTGTGCAGCAGTAATACTGGGTACCTGGTGATCTACTAGTATTGTGATTGGTCCTTTGGGAGGGAAAGAGGGGTAAAGTTAGCACTGAATCTGTCAGCCAGTATATTGGCAATATCTGTTGTCTCGGTATAGGAGGTACCATTGTGCAGTAGCTCAGAGCAAATCTGGGTATTGCCATGGAGATTCTTTACATAACTACAGAAGGCCTTGTGGTTGTCTTTAATATCAGCTGCAATTCTGTTTTCATAGCTAGCTTTAGAGGATTTGATGAGGAATCTCAACCTTTTGTTGAGGCTGATAAGTGAGTTTTTCCAATCTTGGGACTTCGCCTTATTCCACATCAGTTTCTTCCTTCTGTTGTAGAGTTTGTTTATGTCAGGGGACCACCAGATTGGCTTCCTTTTTTTTTTTTAGGAGAGTGTCTTGGTTCTATTGGGTATGGCGAGATCCATGCATTTGTGTAGGTGTTCGTACAGTGCATTGTTGTATGATTCGGCAGTCATGCAACTATTCTGCATTTGCATGGATGCCGTGAAGTTAGCCACCTCTGTTTTTAGGAGCCCAAAGTTAGCTTTGGAGAGGTTTTTCATGGTGGTTACCTTTGTGGGGGGACAGTGTGGATTTCCAAGGTGATTAGTTTGTGGTCAGATCTAAGCAGGGAGGAGTTGACTATTGGTGTAGAGCAACGGTCACCCATGTTAGTAATGACCAGGTCAAGGATGTTGCTACCTCTAGTGGGGGTAAGAATGAGCTGGTCCAGAGCATTGGCATTAATGAATTCTAGAAAACATTGGGTAAGTGTATTGGTACATGAGTAGTTTTCCCAGCAGAGGTAATTGAAGTCGCCCAGTATGAGCGTGTTAGATTGAACCCTAATATTCTCCAGGGTGCTTAGGAACGTGGAGTGTGAGTCTTGGGACATGGTTGGAGAACTATAGCAGGCTACAACCTGAATCACTGTCTTACCCAATGTTGGCTGCACCTGAAGTATCTCAGATGCGTTATGTTAGGCTTCCAGTCTGGAGGCATCTGCGTCCTTTATGAATATGGAAACACCACCGCTTTTGGAGCTTCGGCCCATGTTCTGGGGCCAAAAGGTGTGGAATGAGTTATAGCCTGGTAGTGCAGGGATGCTTTCTGCTGCCTTAAACCAGGTCTCTGTTACAGCACAAATGTCGATGTTCTCCATTTTAAGGAGTTGTTCAAGCGAGTGCATTTTGAGATTTAGACTTCTAGCGTTGAGCAGCATGACTCTCAGATTGCATTTGTTTGTAGCTGTTATGGTGGTAATTTGGTTTTTGGAACACCACTTAAAAAAGGCACTATAGGGGTGGAAAGAGCCTTGGCCAGTATCTGGGAGCCCAGGGGTGACAGATGCAGGCCATTTGTGGCAAAGCATTGAGGTCTGTCAATCATGTCATCCCAGGCAGACAGATACTGGATCCCCTTAGAATGACACCAGAAACTTAACCAATTGTTGAAATCAATCATTTTCTGCTTGTACTATGGTATCATTCTGGGTGATGGTAGGATGCTGCTCAGGGCTAGGGTCATACCCGCCTGAGCTGCATAATCCAAGATCTCCTCCATGTCTCTTTTCATGTATTCCAGGGAGGTACATTTCAGGTCATTCACACCCACATGTACAATGATAGAGTCATATTTGTACCTGTTGTTGAGGGACCTGAGTGCATGTGTTATGTGGTGGATCCTGGCACCTGATAGGCAGCTGACTGTTACTTTCTCCTTATTCAACCTAGTGAGTGGGACATCACTGTGCCTCACTATTGAGTCACATATGACTAGTGTGTCGGGTATGCTGTTTTGCCTTAGGGCTTTGGTTGAGTGGCACTCTGTTTAGGAGAGTTATGTGTCTTGTGATTAGTGTTGTGTTGTGGTGGTCGGGTACGTTTTTGCCTTGGAGGTCTCTGCTGTTTGGGTCGATTTTTATTGAGAGCCTCTGCAAAGGTGGGTGTGCGGTTTGTGCTTTTATGTGAAGGCAGTGCTGGTGTGTGTTCTGGAGGGCTATGTGTTCCATGTGGTGTAGTGCAGGTGTTGACCTTTCTCCTCTTGACCAGCTATTCTGGTCTTGGCTGGAGGGTGCTTGGCTTCCAATTTGGATATATAAATGCATCTCTTACAAGTCTGAGTGTTGGGATGTAAGAGGAGAGGGTTTTCAGTGTACATGAGGCAGTTGCTACATTGCCTCAGGATACCCAAGTTCACCAGGTTATTAGGAGAAAGCACAAGGAACAGACCTTTAGACATGCCAGGAGGGGTGGGCATTAATAAATACTGGAGCTGTTTCCTTCTAGAATGTTTAGTGCTGTAACACCTTTGTGCGCTACAATAATTGCTACAAGAAGTCTGGTAAAGTGCTAAACTAATAAGCTAGTAAAAGTGCAGGAGAGGAGATAACTAGCAGATCTAAGGGAAAAATTGAAGAGCAGACTTTGGCACCAATCAGGAGCTTACAAACAGTCCTGGATACAGCAAATCTGTATCTGGACTACATTAGTTACAGGAAAGGTGGGAAACAAGCACAGATGTGGACTTTTAAACCAGAAAGTTGAAAAAATGGGAACCCTTTATAGGCACAAAAACTATCTCACAGAGAAATCAAGAATCACCCTAGCTCAAACTCACCTCTTATCAACACTTACTTATGATGCACCAATCCTAACCCATACTAGAAAAGCAGATCTGGACAAGTTAGAGTCATGCTATAACAAGATTGCCAAATTTGCCAACACTTCCCCCTTTAGAACTCATCACTGCCAAGTACTAAAAGAACTTCAATGGCTTGAATTTCCTAACTTACTAACTTACAAACAAGTCACCTGCACCTTTATCATCAGAAATGACCCAGAAAAAAAATATTGCCTTTAAAGAGCTTTTAACCTCCCACTCTTCCAGTTACCCTTTCCGCTCATCTAATAAACCTCTCCTCAGTGTTACTACTGCTAACAACACTGCAGGTAAAGCCCTATATTCCCACATCATAGCCAAGAAATGGAATAATCCCCCCATTAATATAACCTCTACTACAACAAACACAAACTTCAAAACATTACTCAAATCTCATTTTAGGAGAACTTGGATCTGCCCATGTATCACTTGACAATCTCTATACCTTTTCTTCTCCTTCAAACAACTTCAGTCTAGAATTCACACTATTCTACTTGCATAGAAATACATACTCTTAGAATAAGTCACATTGGTCTTTGTACTTCTTTCAGTGTACGCATACTAGTAATGTAAACTGTCTATACTACCTTTGTAAATATTTAATCTAACTGTATTTCAGTCCTGCATTGCCTGTTAACTTTTTGTATGTAATCCACTGTCTTCTTATTTTGTATGTTTCTCATTGTATTAACTTCTTACTATATCTTAATTGTGGAGCTTTTCTCCCCAGGCATCCACTGAAAATGGACCTGGTCCAGCTGGATTGTCCCGGTAAACAAATGAAAAATAAAAATAAAAAAATAAAAATAAGAGATGGAAAAAACTGCCCAAACGGTCAATAAGCTACAATTTCTGGGCCAGAAACTACTCCTCCTGTGGTAGATAGGCTACCTAATGCTTACCACTTCCACTGATAAGCTAGAAGGCTTCCCTCCAACACAGAAAGGCTTGGGGGGCTCAGAAGGTTATAAACAGTCCTGGATACAGCAAATCTGTACCTGGACTAGACTAGTTACAGGAAAGGCAGGAAACAAGTGCAAACGTGGGCTTTTAAACCAGAAAGTTGAAAGAGATGGAAAAACTGCTAAAATGGCCAATAAACTACAATTTATGGGCCAGAAACCACTCCTCTTGTGGTACATAAGCTACCTAGTGATTACATCTCTCACTGATAAGCTAGAAGGCTATCCTCCAACACAGAAAGGCTTGGGGGGCTCAGAAGCTTACCAACAGTTCTGGATACAGCAAATCTGTACCTGGACTAGACTAGTTACAGGAAAGGCAGGGAACAAGCGCAAATGCGGGCTTTAAACCAGAAAGTTGAAAGAGATAGAAAACTGCCCAAACAGCCAATAAACTACAATTTCTGGGCCAGAAACCACTCCTGTTGTGGTAGATAGGCTACCTAGTGCTTACCACTCCCACTGATAAGCTAGAAGGTTTCCCTCCAACACAAAAAGGCTTGGGGAGGCTCAGAAACTTACCAACAGTCCTGGATACAGCAAATCTGTATCTGCACTAAACTAGTTACAGGAAAGGCAGGAAACAAGCTTAGATTTTTTTTTTAGAAAGCAGCTACAACAGCACTAAAAACAATTTAAGTGCAGTGCAAGCTGGCACACTTGAGTGTGTAGCAGTATTAAAGCAAATACAGTTTAAATAAATGCAATTTATTAGAAATGTATTCTGAACTAAATTCAATTGTTGTTTTTATTCAACTCTGAACAGTTAGTGCCAAAAATATACTTATTAGCTGAGAAGCACACTCAGTCAGAACACAAGGAGATTTTTTTTTTTATGCAATTTGCCATTTAGTACAGTCTGCCATCCTGCCTCCCCCACCATCCTTCCTGTTTTGCACCTAAGGTGCTGGATTAATAGCCACAGTAATGCATTACTGCTTGCTGTTCAGGTATACATGTACTGCTCCTGTAACCCATCTCGCGGATGGTCTAACCACAATTAAGTAATGTCCCTTTGCCTTCACAGTCTGACTCCCTCTCACCCACCCTCTAATGTTTAGCATTGGATCAGGATCTACTCCCCTCAGAAAAAAAAGAAAGAAAGAAAGAAATTCCCCAGTAATGCTTTTCATCTTGTTGCTTTTACGTATACCCACCCTGATCATTGTAATAAAAAAACTTAACAATCATTGTTGTGGGCAGTGTGTACTTTTACTATTGCTTACATGCTTGTCTGGTGTTCTGCTAGTATTTTCACTTATAACTATAAAAGAAAAATGTCCCCCAAGATCAGAGGATTTTTTTCCCAGTGGCATATTTGCTCAAATTACTTGAGTTTGCCAGGTAAGCACTGAGATTTGTTATTCTGAAGAATCATAACTTCAAGTTCTTACCTTACATAAACTAGGCATGGATTGGGGGGAAGTGAGAAGACATACTAATGGGCATTAGAAAATGGCACAAAATGAAATAAAGCCCTGTGTTCACTATTGCAGTAGTCTAAGCTATTAAGATTATATCCTGCCAACAATATGACCAGTCTGCCAGCTTTTCAAAACTTAATGACACCATCTACATGTGCTGTCTCTTCTAGGAGTTCAAGCAGATTTCCATATAAAAGGCAACTACAGCACCAAAACCTCATACCTTTCTTGGTGCTTTGCAGTATTTATTTAGCATTTGTTAACCGGGAAAGTCTGACTTGGAAAGAATCCAATTTTCAGCAGAGGCCCGGAGAGAAATGCTCTAGATGCATGTCTTTGTAACATTGGAGAAAACCGGAGCATCCGGACGAATCCCACACGAACGCAGGGTGGACATGCAGACTCCACACAGAAGGCACCCTAGCCGAGAATCAAACTGGAGAACTTCTTACTGTGAAACGACAATGTTACCACTGTACCACTGCGCAAAGTATTGCAGGTTGGCTAGTAGTCCTTCAGCAGATAAGTTTACTGCTGGTAAAAACCTTCTATTTGTTTTCTGAGGAAAACTATTGATTTTTTTTGTGAAATAGTTTGATTTTTGTTAAGAAAAGTGATTTTCTGGGACTGTCATTACTTATCAGGGGAATTTTATTGTGGATGCTTCTGTGATTAAACTGTGTAAAATTTGGTTAACTGTGGTTTTAGAGTGTTATGTGTTGGGGCAGGGCTTTGTGTTGGGGAGGGGGGGTTCTTTGTATTTTCTTACCTCAAACCATTTTTATTGTGTGCTAAAGTTTACTGACTCTTCCAGGCTATGCTACCCATCTTCAAGGCTTCTTTCTCAGCTGAAACCATGGAGCAGTGACCAGTCTCCTTGGCTCTCCCTTTCTCCATCTACAAAAAGAAGAATGTTCTTTGCCTCAACCACTTGGGGGTGGCTGTGCTGTAGCCAGACTTGGTTTCTCAGACCACTAATTTTTTTCATTGTCCCTTTGGTGCAGCACATGCAGCCACTAAGGACCAGAAGTTAGACGTCAACTTGGCTGTAGGGATGTCCTTTGTGGGCAAGGCAGAACCACTCATGCTGGTCTTAGGGGAAGGGGTGGGTGAAGATCTGCTGCATAGCCAGGATAGGAGCCTGAGCCCCGGGAGACTGTGCCTGCATTGGGTCAGTCTTTCTCCAGGGATTCCCTCAGGAAAAGAAAGCAAAAAGTAAGAAAAGGAAAGTGGTTATTTTAATGGGAACAAAATAAAATTCCTGTTTTTTAGCAAAAGCATTATGAATTGATACAGTTAGATTTTCCACTGTCAGCATGTGTTCCTTCTGTTTTATCTGGATTAGAATGTACTTTCCTGACAGTCAACCTCCTGCTGCTAAGTCCCTCAGAGCCACATGTATCTGTTTTCTAACTCTTAAAGCAGACCCTGCAGTGATTTTTTTTTAAATCTAAAACTGCTTCTGCTAAACATATTGCTAATTCTAATCCCATTACATCTGAAAAGGATGGAAAGGCTTTTTGTCAGATTTGGGAAGAAAATGTATTCACCTGCTATTTTTTTTCTTCTCTCTTTTGAGAACATGAAAAAGTTAACTGAAAACCTTCCCAGTGCTGAGATGAGGAATTCTTTGAATGCTGTATTTTATTTGTTTCCCGTGTAATCCAACATTCTGGAAGTGTTCCTATGACACCGCTGACACGCTCTTCAGAGCTGCTGCTTCTGGGTTAGTCATGAGATTTATTTAGTTATATTCTCAGAATCTTCCAGAAAATGTCGAGACTGAGATTTTAAATTTTCTCCTGGATAAGGACTTTCAGTTTGGCCCTTCTGCAGCTGAGATTCTTAAAACAGGTTTGATGAGAGAGGAAAGATGATTCAAGGGTGGCCCAAATCGTCCAACCTTCCTTTCTTAAAGCAAATAAGAATTTTCCATTCATCTCACCTCCCTTTTTCAAAATGCAGTTTAAGCAGGTAGATGCCAGCAAACAGGATTTTAAAAAGCAATGGCAAGGAGGCTCCAAAAAAAAAACAAAAAAAAAAAAAAACAAAAAAAAAAAAAAAGGGAAAGCCTCTCAAAATCAAGGAGGGTCCAAACAGTCAGAATGTCTATTTGTTTCTTCAGACTCTCTCACCCATGGCAGTCTCTCCCTGTCTTCTGTCTTGGAGTCTACATCTTCCTCTGTGCCACCAGATTATTTCAGAAAAATGAGTTCTGAAAGGCATTCAGCAGGGGTTCTGTTGTTAACGGGAGTCCCTCCCCGCCTTTTTCATGAAATTCCTCCTTGCACAGTAAACCAAATTATCTCTGTTTTCCCCAGTTCTGGAACAAATGTTACCTTAGGATACCATAGAATCAGAGCCTTCATGCCTGATGGGCCAAGGATTTTATTCAAGAATTTCTTTGGTTCCAAAGAAAGAATTAATTTTGAAGGCTGTGCTTGACCTCTCAATCATTTTGTTAAGGTCCTAAAGTATAAAATGCTATCTCCCCAGACCCTGTTAACTCTTATCACTTTATTGACTTTCATAGTAAATATAGACTTAAAGGATGTCTACCATTACATTCCCATTGGAAACATTTTAGAAGTTCCTTTAAGATTTTCTGGATCTGGCTCACACTGTTAGTTCTCTGCAAAACCCTCTGGATAATCTACTGCTGCAAAATTATTTACAAAGTGCCTGTCTCCAGTCATTGCTTAGTGCAGATTCACCATCATCAACCTCCTTTTGCCATTTTCTACATAGTATCAGGGTGTTGTGTCAACCGTTGCCATCTGCCTTGATTCAGTGCCACACCCCTGCCTTCTTTGTCTGACTTTCACAGCTCTTCTCTCATGTAATCCATCCATCTCTATACTGCATACCCTCATTTCCTTGTGCCTTTTTCCTGTCTGCCCCAAATTGTCTTCACCCGATTGTCTTCTGCTTTCCTGTACATGTTCCCAAAACCTGTAATCTGTTCTGTTTGACCTTCTCTTCAATTGATACTACTCGGGCTTCTGCCCTGGTGTCCTCATTTATTCATCTGTCAACAGTGTGCATCCTACCATTTGTTTCAGGCACTTCATCTCTATTTTCCTCAACTGCTCTGCCTTCATTGCCCAGGTTTCTGTAACATACAGTAGTACTAGTTGCACTACTGTTTTGTACACCTTACTTTTCAGGTACTTTGGCATGGTACTTTGGCATTCTTCCGTGACAGACTGCCCATGACACTCTGTGAGAGGTGACTGCAGCCCCTCTTATTCTAACTTTGACTTCCTCATTAAGACTCCCCTTCACCTCAACCACCCTTCCAAGATATTTGAACCTGTTAACCTGTTCCACTATTTTTCTTTTTAACTTGTCTAAAAGTCTTCTGATTTTCCCCATTTGCTGTCATTACAACTATCTTAGCTATGCTCAGTTTCATTCCATGCTCCTTCAGTTTTGCATTCCATACCCTTATACTTTACTGAAGTTCTTGTTCAGAGTCTGACTGTAATGACACATCATTTTCAGACTGCAAATTTGTTGTGCTGTCTCCTCTGACCTGTTTGCTAATGTAGTCCATCACCAGTCTGAACAGATGTGGACTTAGAGCTGAACCCTGATGCCCACCCATTCCCACTGGGAACCCCTCTGTGAGTTTGAGCATTGTTCATACTTGTGTCATTGGGTCCTTGTACACAACTGCACTAATTCTACCAATGTTTCTAGGACTTTGAACCATCACAGGACTGCCCAAGTCAGCCTTCTGGTGACCTTGTTTAGTTATGCCCAGTTAGACTCTTAGCTTCTTTGTCTCACTGTAAACATCAGGTCAGTTGTGCTGCATCCTAATCTGAATCTGAACTCATTTTATTATCGACTTCAATGGATTCACATTTTTTCCATATTTGGATGGTTGTCTTATATTTGTAGACTCTTTCCAGTTGTCAAGAGTCCATGACAAGTGTTCAGAAACTTAGTCTGGAGTTTCAAGTGAATTTAGAAAACTCTTCTCTCATCCCTTCTCACTGAACATTTTTCCTGGAATGTCTCCTAGATTCTACACTGGGAAGAGCATTTCCTCCGCCAGACAAAGAAGAGATACCAGGAATTATTCCTAAGGTTTTCTAATCAGTGTCTGGTATCTGTTAAGGAAATTCTCGGGATTCTAGCTTACATGGCATCTGTAATTTACACAATTCCCTTAGCCAGACTTCACACAAGGAAAATTCAGTGGCACCTCAGGTCAGTCTGGACTCAGCAACTTCACCCCTTATCATTTCAGATTCGAGTTCTAGTGTTTGTAGGAAGGGAGGTACTGTGGTGGGTGGATCAGGTCTCCCTTCTGCCTTCTCTTCAGTCTGACATAAACAATGCTTCAGATATTGCAGGGAGGGGAGTGGTATTGTAACAAAAAAGTGCAAAAACATCGAAAGTGGACGTTCTATGGAAAATAAATAAGGCAGACAGAAGCAC
>NC_056734.1:174964523-175049523 GCF_019279795.1 Protopterus annectens
CGCTTCTTATTTAACCACGCGGTTATTAGAGGCCTGACCGTAAGAAACACACCCAATGTCTGAGAGATCTAAAATGCCAAGAGAATCTGAGAGCATGGACACCAAAGCCAAAATATCTGCTATCATCACGGAGAAAGACCAAGAGGCTAAGATCTTCTAAATCCAAAGACCCGACTAGAGGTAAAACCAGACAACATACAACCCATTGATGAACTAAAAACGCTCTCTTACCTCTTCAAAATGCCATACAAGAACTTTCGGCAAAATTTACTGTATTTGACACCTCTCTGCAAAAATTGCTGGCAGACTAGAGTCTGTGGAGGAAAATCTAAAGTGAATGAACTTGAGATTCTAAACCAGAGACAAAACCATCAGTACCATGCAAGCTAAGATCCGAATCTAATCAACTAATTGAAGTCTGCACACAAATTTTCATAAGTCATAAGTACCACATCGAAGAGCTGAGCTCTCGAGCCCTCAACAGATATCGCCAAATTTATATTAATTATATTAAAATGTTAAATTTCCAAAGCGTCTATTATATTAGCTTATAAAAAAAAAAAAAGTTTGTCTGGAGAAGATGGCATTAATAATCTCCCCTCCCCAAGACCTACCTCTAGAGAGATTCCGAAGCCTCGCCTAAGCTCCTTACTAATGGAACTTTTTTACAAAGGAAAATCCAGTTCCAGATGAGGTTTCAACATTGATCTTCACTTATCTGATGGGATCCAAACAAATATTCTCCGGCTGAAGCTAAAACATTTTTTTAAATGTTTCCACCTGATTATGTAAACCTACATCAGAGCTAGCAACAATCTGATAAAACTACTACTAAACTAACTGAATATAAACCAGCGTGATCAAGATCTTCCAAAGCTCGGATTTATGCCAGCATTAATAAACTCACTGGCCCAGATACAATCACGAAAATCAGATAGAAAAATATTATACACATACAAGCGTTTTCACCCGATTATGCTCGCCGCTCATGCTCCGCTTCTGGTACACCCATCTGAGTGCGTCGCTAACACCCTAAAACTATCTAACTGGGATACTACTGTCTGTACAAACATTAACATATTATATTATACAAGAAATAAGCTTTATACCTAATCGTGTCCTAGGAACTCTGGTATAAGGGTGACGATAGTCTGCTTCGAGAATATTCCAACTAATGCCTTATGATTAACACTGTGCTACATAACTTGTTTCTTTTTCTTCTTTTTTTTTTTTTTTTTTTTTTTTTTTTTTTTTTTTTTGTTCAGCACAGGAATTGTCTATACTAAAGATGCTGCAACATCGGACCTGTAATTGAACTGCTCGATAGTGAGTCAACTACACCATGCAGGCTATATATTAGTAGTTAACTTATTACAACAAAGTACTTTTCTTTTTTTCTCTTTGCCTGTGGCTCGCTGCCAGCTAAATAGCTCTGGAGATCTTCTACTGGACTGTAAAATATATCTGCCTGATGATCTATATATGTATATGGTATAATTATATAAATTACCCTTATGTATATTTAGCTATATTTAGCTTACTGCATGTGCGCTCCTGCCGGTGTTACTTGATTAGGCTCATGATTTGTAGATATTTTCCTGCTCAATTGCTATAGGGAGGGTGGGGAGGGAGGGGTAGTAGGATTGGATTATTTATTATTTGCATTGATATTTACTGCCTTAACTTTATGGTGCTGCGCGCGCTTACTACACTCTCCTATTATTTGATAAAATATTTGTAAACACTTAATATGCTTAGAAGAATTATTAAAAGACATTATGGCTAATAAAAATATAATATATAATGACAGTGTCATCCTTGTTGTGGGGGACTGAACAATTACCAAAAAAAAACTGGTAATGCATATTTTATTATTGTCAAAAACCTCTCAGATACAAATAATATCAAAGGATAGCCATTATGCTCAAGAGATTTATTTCTGGGATCTCTATATCTTTCTGCTAAATTCCCAGGTCAGATCACTCGAAAAGAACTCTAGAAGTTAGCTTAACTCAATTTAAATGCCCTACAACTTATAACTGGTCTCTGAATTGCACTAAAGATGAACCTATCCCTGATATCAGATGATGGCTGCAAAAGCCGCGTTAACCCAGTATCTTTATTAAAAGACAATTGAAATAAATACAGAAGATGGATATTCTGAGGGAATAGGAAAAGAAATGAAAAGAAATTACTGAATAAAAAAAAATTAAATGAATATTTTAATATTTCTATCTTTGGGAACTTAGATATATAAATATATTCAACGAGTTCATTCAGACCATAAGGCATTGGCGAGAATCACGCAGCGCACCGCACCTCCCAAATTTTTTGTATTCAATATGAAAAAAAAATAATCAATAGAGATGAACATTATATACCTTTTTTTTTTCATATATTCGAGGAATATTCTATTCTACCCAGCCACACGGGCCAAAGAAGAAGAGATGGAAAATTTAAACAGACAGACACATGGGACAACACCCAACACCTAGAATCAATGCAATTATCAAAACAGAAAACGAGACCCTATTCACGCTTAATACTTTGACCAAATAAAAAGCCTTTGATAGAGTCAACTGGGACTTCTTGTTTAACTCTCTTCAAAGTTTGGTCTCCCTCTGAATTTTGCCAATGGCACGAGACAAGGGTGCCCTCTAACTATATTTCATGTATCCTAACAATGCAGTAAAAAGTTAATAGACTCCATAGATACCTTTGCAGCATTTTCTGACCCAAATTAACCCCTGCAGCCCACAAGCCTATCTCTTTCCAATCTTGCCTTTATATGAAACGCTACAGCTACTGAAACTCTCTCACTTTCCAAAAATCGCCATTGTCAAATGAATATACTCCCAAAATTCTTTATCAATATAATTCCTCCCTTATCCCCAGCTACAGTCACTTTTATCAAGAAAATCCAGAAAGGGATTGGAAAGTTCATTAAACTCACAGCTCCCATGCAGAAAGGAGGCATGGCTTAAGACAATGAAATTCATAAAATTCTTAAGGACAACTTTTTCAATCAGGTAGGCCTATCCAATGCTACACTACACTATTACAGCCTATCCATTAAATCCTAACATTACAATGGGATGATCAAAACACTATTATATGGATATATACAAAAATTTCAACATCTCCCTCTAAATGAGTTTAGAGGAACTTTATTGTCTAAAAGCTTATACTATCATTTCATTCCACATACATACTATGGGATGAAGTTTACCTTTGCTAATTATTGAACAACAGAAGAAAGAATCGAACTCTTACGCTTTTAAATACAAATTTACCTACACTCAATTTATGATTATAATCTATATCTTACCCCAACTCACCTAAATAAATTCAATGCCTCTATCTCCACATCATGCCTTGTTGCCCACATCCACATGCAGATATTATACATATTCTGTGGTGTGCAAATATCATATGCATAACATGCTGCTCAAGGTTAGATTGATAAAATAAAATATCACATCACAGTCTATCCTGGGAAATGAAATGGCGCTCCATATTACGTGTATTAATATACCACCCTTAAGTCTAAAAGCCTGATTATTATATGTCTGTTGATTAAATTTTATATTACCAAACATTGATAGATCGCCCAAACTATCTTGGGAGGGTTTCCAGAAAATGGCAGTTCAGATGTAGGATACATACCTTAGCATTTAGATCTGTATGGCACTATGTATATAGTTATTTTGTGGATGTAGTATTGTGTTATCATATTGCTCATATATACTTATATTTTATCAACTTCTAGTTGTTTTGATTTTGCTTGTTGTTTTATATCAAAATTCAATAAAGATTGTTTGGAAAAAAAGAATATTTGTACTCTTTGCTGTCTTAGCAATGTAGTGGAAAGCATTGCAGTTTCTTTCACTTTTGTATGTTTTCTCAGCTTGTTAATTTGAATTGCTGGAGTGGTTTTTTTTCTGCTTCACTTAATTCATGACAGCAGATACATATTTCATTTTGCCAGATAGGGTTTTGAAATCATCATATGTAAGTGTAATTGCAGGAGAGATGGTAAAGGTGACCATTGGAAATACTGAGGGGTATGCAGAAATAGTAAAGATGAATCCTAGCAATATTGTATTGCATCTTTGTTACAGTGTCTCTGCTGTGATGAAAGCCACAGCTTTCCTTTACTGTTTGTATACAGACAATCCAGATACATTTCTTATGAAATCTCTGTTAGAGTGATGGTGAAATAAATATGTTTTCAGCAATACCAGAGTTTTAAGAAATGCAAGACGTATGAAATTTTAAAATACAAGAAAGGGTATGAGCCTATAATGAATTTGCAGGCATGTAACACTGATGCTAGTTTATATTATTCTCCATATTTTTCCCTTTTGTCATTGTTATACCACATGTTCATTATGACAGCTGTAAAATTTTATATCCTGCTGAATGCACTTTTGTGTGCTTCTCAATCCAAATGGTTTACTTTGTAGTCTCTACAATGAATCACCTTTAGCAATAACACAGAGTACCTGACATCCATACAGTGTTAAAATGTATTTGAGGCTGAGCACATTTGGAGGCGAACACTCTTTATTTGCAAAACACTTACACAGCCTGCAGTCCATAAAAATTACTTCAGATATTGAAAAGGGCATACTGCCAAATATTAGATGCCCAACTTTCAGATGTGTTTCACACACTAAAGTGCCTTATGAAGGACTGTCAGACAGAGGACAACACCTATTAAAGATATAATGCACTTTCCTTATGTTGTATATCAGGCAGTTCTGTATAATACCCACTACATTCACTTATCTTCTATCCTTTCCTCTGTGCCCATATGTTCTGAAACAGATAGTATCCGGACTACTTGGATGACTGCAGTAAGAGTGATCACATGACCATGTCTTTGGGACCAAGACATGCATGCAGGTGGTGTGCCAGTGATATGTGTGTTCACATGTGCAACAAAGCACTAATTACCTGCAACATGGGCACAGCAGACAGTACATACAAGGGCACCATGGCAAAGTGCTAGTCCATTTTATCATATAAATGGGAAAAAAAATTAGGAGATAAGGCAAGTAGAAAATGGAAAGAGTAAACAGGGAAATACAAAAAACAGCAAGGGGAAGCAAAGAGTAATATGTGGAAAGGAAAGAAGAGGAAACTTGTTTTGGTACAGGTGGTCATTTTTTTAAAGAAGAGCAGAGGTGGAAGGTAGCAAAGGGACGGTATAGGTATGATGGAGGGACTACAGACGGAAGAAGGAAAAGACAAACAGACCTAGAATGTACACATTAACAGGGGAGACAGTGATACAGAAGGTGAAGGACAACACTGGAGAGAGACATGTTGACTGATGGGATGAGCAACTGGTGATAGGCAGGAATAGGGAGTGACACAAACATATGGGTAACATGATGATGAGGGAAGGGAAGGGATGAGGAAGACCTACCAAACCAGCCTATAGGACAACCCTCCCAGATGTCAGTCACCTCTGTGGCTGGCATCATCGGCAGGACAAGCCTTTGGTGCCCTAATGTTCAGGACAGGCTGTGGAACTCTACAAACCACATGAGGGGGTGGTTTAAGGTAAAAACATGGGCTTCCAGCCACCTGGCTACATTAATCCTCATCAGTCACAGCAACTACTGCCAGGTGACCCAGGAGGTGTCCTCTGTTCCAGTCTTAGATGAAGAGCATTTCCACTCTTCCTGAGAGGTTGCAGCGTAGGCCGATAGTCCAACAGGTTGCCTTCCACAGGGTGTTCTTCATCATCCTGCAGACAGCCAGGCCTGAATCCAGCTGTAACTGCTGTGACTGAGGAAAGTACATGCTGGTGGCTGCTGCTTCACTTCTGCCTGACCCATAGCAGAACCTGCAATAAAAGAAAATAAATGGAGAAAAACAAAATGACACAATCAGCAAAAATAAATAAAGAAATTGTAGTTAGTCATGAGTGTATTGCATTTTCTTAAAATTTTGCATTACTGCTAGCTATACACTACACCTATACCTGGCACATAGAGAACCTAGCCCACCTCCTCTGGTAGGCACAGGTATTCCTGTTTTTTTAATATTCTGAGGTACTGGAAGACAAAATTAACAGTAATGAGCACAACCATATCCTTGATAATAGAAGGCAATTACACCTGCAGGTGTTAGGCCTGCTGTACAATGCCATATCCAAGAAGAGAATGCTTATTATAAATTAGTGGCTTAGTCTCCCTAACCTCTTCTGCCCATGGTGGAAAAAGGATGGTACCTCCTCACATCACCATATTTGCACCTGCTCTGCTTTACAGAGTAGATGATGCTAGTGGCATCACTCACTGCCTTTGGTTGCTGGTGTCAGGCATCTATTTTATAAAGGAGGCCTTCGTAGTCTCCAGCAAGTTCTTTTTATGGTCCCTTTGCAACAGATACAGAAATATTTTACAGTCAGTGCTGGGCTGATTGGATGATCTGACAGAGTGTGTTCATGCCGAGGCCTTTTCAAGTTCCAAGGTCTAAAAATGGTAACTATTTGCCTATGGTTATACATAATAGATACCATGTGACAGGCACCATGTGGCAGGGTACTGTGATCTTCCTTAACATTAACACACTGCACATGGACAATAACATGATGCAAAGTAACAGCAGCTCAGCCAGATTTCACACACATGTCCAAACTATATGGCCTCTCTGTCTGGTGACAAGAGGAGTATGCCCTGTTGTATGGAATAGGGTTGACAATGCCTCATGTTATAGGTCAGTTTTAGGGACAGTTGCATTACAGCACCTAATAACTATGATTAATGATCTACAATCTCTGTTTTAATGTGACAAAAAATAAAAAAGCACTGTCTGCATTTTGCTGGAGATAGTACTAGTGTGAAAATGTGGAGAATTTAAATTAGTAAATATTAGAGTATGCTGACATACATACAAACTGACAGGAGGTAGGACAACTGGTAAGGGACCTGAAGACTGCAGTAACCACACAAATGGTACATTGAAGCAACAGATACAGCAGACATCCCATTACACTGAGATAGCAACACTGTGCAAGACATATTAGGGGACTGACAGGCCGGGAGGCGGGGCTCAACCTGTGAGAATGGACAGACAGAACATGTTGTAGTCCTGTTGGGTGGCTCAGCTTGACAGGGTACAGGGGACAAGAAGGACAGGCTGCAGTCCTGTTAGGGGGCTCAACTTGACAAGGCACAGGGCAAATGGTCAGGCTGAGTCACTTTCCTGCTGTGTATGTGTCAGAGCTGCATGAACAGGTTGACATTCTACACAGAATATTAGGCCTCCAGTACCCTAGCCAAAGACTATACTATTTGCACAAATCCAGTGATATAATGCATGGTCAGCATGGCCATAGCTCTCACTGTATGCCACAGTGTCAGAAAGGTTAGAAGATAGCAGCAAGCAGAGCTTTGGCCACCTTAAGAGAACCAGAGACAACATTGAGTCAGATGTCATTTGGCATGGGCAGTCGTAGAGGCACGGCAGCTGGAAAAGTTCACCACACAGGAAACAGAGGAGCTACAGTAGGCCCTATTTATGCATATTTTGCATACCTTTGAGAAGGGTAAAAGTGACAGATATGGCACCTTCTGGGACTGGTGTGGTGGGGTTGGTACAGGACATCAGTGTAGTGGGCGGCCAAAAAGGTAAAATAGTACATGTGCATCACAGGATGACCTGTATGTTATTGTATGCCAGGACCAAGGTGTATGTAATTGTCAGAGACAGAATAATTACTGGGCTGGACCGCCAGCACATGGATGTCTCACCGTGATACAAGAATGTTTGGTATCCCTCACTGTAGAAGTTGAAAGAACCCTCATACCTGGCAATGGCTTGGATGTGAGTGCAGGGCTGGTGACAAATGCAAAAGTGCTGGTATGAGATGTAGCAGCTGAGTACTATAGCATGCCATACCTGTGGGACAGTAACTTGCACCTGTGAATGGTTTACTTAGACAAACACATATGCATTTATGCTATCCAAGGATATCATGTACCAAAGAAGGACTCCCTCATAAATGCATGCTTGTTCTACCTGAACAGAAAGACATGGATATTAGTCTTACTTATTTATGCTTCAAAAGACAAACAAATTCAAGCCCATTTTAGATAACAGATGCCTAAATGTATTTATTCCAAACTAAACTTTTTAATTGATCATGGTACATTCTGTCAGAAGGAGATGGGTGTGTTCTTTGGACATCCAAGGCACACAGTTCCACATCAGAAGTGCTAAGGAGCCCAGCAGGTCTCAACATTTCTGATTCAAATCCCGTCATTTCCAGTTTGTTACTTTATCAATCGAACTTACACCTACTGTTTGCTGTCCCATCAGTGATGAACCTGCTAAACACAAGGGAGATTTGTAAACCTTGCAAAGTCACACCTACTTGCAATTCATTCTCTTAAATTCATGGTTTCTGATCATAATCAATTTGTGTTTGAGACATGAAGGTCAAGCAATTCACCAAAAGCTGAACATAGCAAAGCTTGAGAGGTAAATCTTGACATACATGTTTAGAACACATAAAAAATGAGTTATGATCACAAGAGAATGAATCATAAATAATTATCATCCATGGAGTTTTATTTGCTGTATATAGGTTCAGATGTTCATCATTAGATTAGTGCTGTAGCAGCATATAGCTATACGGGATGCATCCTGACAAGGATTGGACAGCTAAACCAAATACAAAGAATTAGTGGCTTGTGCCACACACACTGTATGCTCATTGGTGCACAGGAGTGCAGCAGTAAATAAGTGGATATACAAGTGCAAACAATCTGAATTTTCTTGCCATTGAAATGATTTTGTCTTCGATACATATTCAGTAGTTGAGCACTTAGTGCTGAGATCAAAATTTTGGGCAGATAATAAGTATTGTGTTGGGGACTTTTCTTCCATGTTTGATAAACAATTTGGTATTTTCTTATGTGTAGGAGAAAAGGGAAAGGTCTTTATGGCAGACAGGATCTATGTAGAGATGCTCACACAGCTGTCCTATTTTGTTTGAAGGGGATTCACAAAGTTAATGCTTGCAGTATCTGTCATTATTTTACCACTAAAACTATTAGAAGCAGGTTATATTCTCTTATTATTTATTTGTAAAGCCAGAGACTTAATTCTTTGACTAAAATAATGATGGATCATGGTGCTGCTTCCTTGGATGTCCTCCCTCCAGCTCCTAACAAAATGTAATTCTTTGTGAGAGGTAGCAGCTGCTCCTTCTCTCTACTGACTTTCAACAGATGTATCAACTGTGGCCCTTTTGGAGTCTTCAGACCATCCGCCTGCTTCTCCCAAGGGTCTGTATTAGAACACCAAACATTTATAATGTCGAGTGTTCTAATATCGACCCATTTTCGGTGAATGCTGAAAATATCAAAGAAGCAGAAAACTGGTTGTCTGTTTCTGTTGCTTCGGTATTTTCAGCGCTCTGTTGGAAAGTTATTGGTCGGGTTCAGGTAAGTGTGCTACTGAGTGCGGGTTAGGTATGTGTGCGATTGTGTGGACATGAGGGTTAGGGCGGGTTAGGTGAGTTAGGGTTAGGGTGCGGGTTAGGTATGTGTGCAATTGTGTGGACATAAGGGTTAGGGCGGGTTAGGTGAGTTAGGGTTAGGGCGCGGGTGAGGTGAATGTGTGATAGTGAAGGACCTTAGGGTTAGGGTTTGGGTTAAGGTAAGTGGATAGTTAGTGGTGTGTGTATAGTTTAGTGTAGGGTTAGGTATAAGATTTTAGGTGTATGTGTGTGGATTGGTGTTTGTTTGGTGTGCTTGTGTTGTATGTATGTGTTTTAAAAAATTTGCTGTTCTGAACGTTCGATGTTTGGTATTTTCGATTGGTAGGGTTTGATATTAGAACACTCGACATTTTGAATGTTCGGTGTTCTAATATAGACCCTTCTCCCAATACCTCTGGTAATGCTCTGAGGGACAATGATAAGGGTAAGGAAGACATCCTGCCCCAAAAAGGCTGGACATACAATAGCGTTTCAGAAGTTAAAACTGTTTTGGCAGAAACCAGGCATCAGCTTTTGGGTTTGGATAAGGAAAGAGGTAGCCAGCCCTGGGCTATTCCTTGTACATCTGAGTTAACTCCTTCTTCTGAAACACGAAGAAAGATGTCTCAAAAAAAACTAAACAAGCCACTACACCTATTACTCCTTCTTCCAGGGAATCTAAGGAATCTAAACATTCTTTTGCCAAGGACCTTTTTATAGCATTTCAGTACTTGTAATCTCCTCCTTCCCCCTTTCATAAAATGAATACGTCTATCCTCTTCTGATTCTAACTCCCAATCTGATGTTGAAGAAACTGGTTTAGACTACTGTCTGAAGCTTCCTCAAGAACAACCTAGTGTCCGAATATGAGGAGAATATTTCCTCTAATTTGCTTGTAGAGGAAATCTCCTTTGCTGACACCATTCCTAAAATGAGATATTTTCCAGATGGAGGTCAATGAAATTTTAGACACATAAAAAAGATACAAGATTTTACAAATGGATAACCCCATGCATTCAGCTATTACCTTGGAAATGGAACTCTGGAAGATGCTTTCAGTGCAGCTAGTATTTCACCTGATAGTCAGTCCTCTAATTCTATAAAGCCTGATAGACTTTACAAAGTGTCACCATTCTGAAAGTTCCTGTTTTGTAATCCTGTAACAGATCCAGCAGTTAATATTTTAGGTAAGGATGCTGGATCTAAACTGTTTTCTTCCCCTAATCCTATCACTTTTATTAAAGATGGAAAGGCATTTATGTTTGGAGAAAATGTTTTTATATTTCCTCAACTCTTGCTATAGGACAGTTAACAGTCAATCTCATATGGTAACATACCTACTTGAAACCTTTGCTGAAATTGATAGAGTTTTGGCAAAAATTCCTTCTTCAGAAGGCAAGTCTCCCCTCTTTAGTTTAATATCTTCACTCTCCAGTAACCAAACATTCATTGAAATATTCTTATGTAGTTGATGCAATATCCGGGGAAGCTGCCGCTGGATTGGTTAAGCTCAGATATACCTGATTAAAATCTCAGAATTTGTCTGAAGATGTTACGGCACAAATTCTTAGTGAGCCCCTAGACAGAGATGTTTTATTTGGCTCTTTTTCAACTAATGTGCTGAAGAAGTTTGATGAAAGACTTAAAACATCAGTCTCCCATTCCTAAATGCAGCCTTGGCCCCTTTTACTAGAAATCTGCTAAACGGTCTTAACCAAAAGGTGATAAGCAGCATTTATACCAACATACCAACCTGAGTAATCTACCAACATAACAAAAAAAGCAAAGGCAAATATGAAGGAGTTACTGTTGAATTCTAGGAGACTAAACAAGAAACTCTACTCTCTACAAGCCCTTCTCACCCTGGAGGACATCTTTGTAGTGACTGAGACATGGTTTAAAATAGCTGAGAGCACTCCGGATGTACAGAGCCATAATGCCTTCCACACATTCAGACCAGCTTCTGCATAAGATGGGGAAAAAAGGTGGATGTGTCTCAGTTCCATCCAGAGGAGACTCAATCAAGGCTGGTAAAGCAGCATCATTTACTAGAGCTTCTTCATGTCCAAATAACCATCAGACATGCCCCGTATCATATATTAGCTAGCTATAGAACTCCTCTATTACACAAGAAAACAACACCTATGTACAGGAACTAGAATTACTCAGTATTAAACCCAGTACTCTTTTCCTAAATGATCTAAATTATCCAACTAGAGACTGGGAAACCTACACAAGCACAGAGATTCCTGAACTTTGTCAATACAAATGCCCTGGAACAATTAGAGTACCCACTATGAGGAATAACATCTTAGAGCTTGTCCTTACTAATATGGGAACATCTTGCACCATTCCTTGCTTATCTTCTTCACTTGTTAGTTCTGACCATAAAGCCTTTGAAATAAAACTGAAACCAGAGACCCTTCTATGTAAGGTACCTTTACATTTTTTTTAAACAAACTACCTACTCCAAAGCTGTTCATTGGCAAGCTTCAAATCCCCACCAAACCTAGTTAACTCCACTGAATTTGCAGAAATGTACACCACCACACTATACTAGCATGTAAACAGCTACATAGATGCAGCTGGACCCCATAGCAACAAGAGTGGGACAGGCACCAGAAAGAAGCCCACACGGTGGAACCATAATATTAACAAGCTTTACAATAAAAGGAAAATAATTTTGACCAGAAGTAAGAAGAGTAATTCCCAGGATGTTAGAGCCCTTGTTACTGAAATAAAACACAACTCAGGAGCTTAATAAAATACAACAAAGGCAAGTTTGAGGCTAAAATAGCTACCCAAATCAAAGACAGTCATAATGCATTTTTTAGTTATGTCCATAATCTCAAAAACAAAACATAGCAATGCGCTGAGCTGATTGTGAATGCTGTTACCTGCACTGAGGCTGAAGATATACTGAACCTGTTGGATGATAAAAGTAGCTATAACTTTTCCCCTCTGTCTTCTCTCCTCTCTGTCCATCCCTCATGATATACCTGAAACTGGCTCACCTCCAGCTGTCATACAAGACCAGGTCCGAAAAGTGCTATCAAAAGCTAACAATACTGCATCAGTGGGTTCTGACAATATACCTGGATGCATCTTAAATTTCATAAAGTAGAATTTATCCACACCCTAGCAACACTATTTAGTCCCAGGCACCAAACAAATGGAGAGCAACTACAGTCATTCCCCTGCATAAGGGAGGACCTTCTACAAACCCATAAGTCTGAGCAGTCTCATGTGCAAAACTATGGAAAGACTGATTAGTTTCATGATAAATCAACTCATACAGAACCTCCAAACACTGCATTTGTCTTAGTTTGGATTTATCAAGGGCAACTCATGCTTACTCATCCTGGTGGACGTTTTTGAAAAGGTCACCAAAGCAATGGATGAAGGCAAAATCATTCACAATGCATACCTCGACCAGGCCAAACATTTTGACACGATTCTCCACTCAAGCATATTAGAAAAGCTAAATAAACTGGGAATAAACCATGGTATCACCCTCTGGATTGCCAGCTGGCTCACAGATAGGATGCAGGAAAGCAAAACAAGGGAAATTAATTCCACCAAAAACCAGTCACCAGTGGAGTCTCCCAGGGTTCTTTGGTATGACCTCTGCTGTTTGGCATCTACTTTTTTTAAATAAAAGCCAATATCAAAGGGCTCTGGCTAAGTTTTCAGATAAATGCAAGCTAGGAGCTGTCATTGATTCCCCGAATGACTTCGCCATCCTGCAGAAAGGTTTTTGCCAGATAAACAAATGGTGCTAAAATTATGGACTGTAACTAAATTCTAAAAAATACATTATTGTATCCTTTGGGAAGTCATGTACCCCAAAGAATTACCACATTGACAATATGCCCCTAAGAGTTGACTCAGTTGTTCGGGATTTGGGAATGTATGTAGACAGTCACCTGATCTATCTTTTAACCAGCATGCATCAATTGTTGTAAGAAAGTCTTCCTACACTGTACAGCTTATAAACAAAGGGACTGTGTGTAGATCTAGGGATGTCATTTCTCCCTTTTACTTAGCCCTCATTAGGCCAGTCATTAGGTATAATGCCCCCATTGGCATGTATCTGTCCAGACACATGCAACAACTGGAATACCCACAGAGGTACCTTGCTAAAAAGATACAAGGCCTAAACAGCATGTCCTAAATCGGCCAACTCAAAGCTCTGTCACTATACTCAGTATCCTGCAGACTACTAAGAGATGACTTGTGTCTGGCATACAAGGCATTCTCTGACCCAATTTACTGCACATCAGCAAGTCAAATGGCATCAGAAATACTCAGTTTTGGGATCTAAGCCTCTTCTGCAATATCAACAGAATTGTTAGGAGGGATAGATATATCTCGTAGAGGATACCACTGCTCTGAAACAGACTCCCCCTTCACATAAAACAAAGTTCATCCCTGTCCATATTCAAGTGCAGCTTGGATCTGTAAAGGGGAAACAGAAAATTTACCCCAGGCCTGCTACCTGTACTACAAATGTAACTAGATGCTTTATCCCATACATGGGTCTCCTTAAAATATCTATGGTATGATCCCAGTTAGTTCCATTAGGGCTAATATATAATTATCAACCTTGAGATGGGTAAGGCCAATCTAACTAAATGAGATAGGTTAATTCTGACACAAAATGGGAAATTTCCTAGGCTTAAAATGGCCCACAAGGGCAGCTTGCCTAATACTAACCTATGAATCTATAAGCCTATTTCCGGAAATAATGGCAGGGGAAATCCAAGAAGAAAGGTGATACTGCCAGGAATCAAGGAATGGCCAAGAATAATTCCAGACTATCTCCTTCAAATCTCCTCCCCTCCCCTCTCCACCCTGGCCATCTTCAAAATGTAGCAAGCAGTGTGTGTATGTATATGTATATCTCTCTCTCTCTCTCTTTGTCTTTTCCCCTGGATCCAGATCATATCCAATGTTTTGGTTCTGGACAATATCCAGAACTGTTAAAGATGGGACTGAGACTCCCTTTCTCCCAGGCTAGGACTTCTATTTCATCCACTGAACCAAACTCACCTGATTCCTCCTATTCTTTCCCACGTTACTTCAGGGAATCAGCTGAGCCAGATCCAGATCCTTTCATAGGACATGTATTTTACTCAAGACCTTCCAGGTCCCCTGAAAGGAACTGACTTGAAAACCAGTTCTAGTTCTTTCCCACCTAAACCTTCACATAAAGGTTCTAAAATTCAATATGCTAACCCTCCATACTCCTATTCCTCTGATTCTTCCGTTATGCTTTATGGTGGCTGTGGTTCGGAAGGGTGAAAAACATCACACCCCCATTCACACAAATTTCAGACAATATTTAAGCTTTACCTTTGTTGGTTCACATTTTCAAGTTGTCTCTTTACCGTCTGGTCTTGCTACAAGTCAAATGGTATTAAATGTGTCTAGCTTCAGTAATCATTCGTACCTTCCCTTACTTAACTCATTCACTCCAATGGAACTCTGGAAGTTTGCACTGTAACTTCCAATGGGCGGAGCTTAAGCCTTTTGACAAAACAAATTATGCCCTCACATTTCAAACAAATGCTCATATCTCTGGATCCACAGTGGTTAGAAAGTATAAATGGCAAACTCTTCACCAGAAATGTTTTTATAGTGGTAGAAAGCAAACCTGCTGCTGCCACCCAAGCTGAAGTAAAATGATTGAAATTGTTAAAATCAGTTCCTTTATTAACAAAATGAAACGTAATCCTGCTGCATGCTGTCTGGATAAGTGCTTTCGGTTGTTGAACCTTTATCAAATGCTAAAGAAAAAAAGCAGCTTCCTTTCATTTAAAAAGAGCTTCCTGCAGCTCATTCATTCAATAAACCAATAACGTTTTGGTGTATGGATACACCTCTCATTCAGAGTGCATGTTCTATTTACTTAGTGTTAGCTAAAAGCTTGGAGTTTTTACAGTGAAATAACACAGGATTAATGCACGTGCATTATTTCTTTAGAGCCCTTCCTTTCAGGATGGGTTTGAGTGGTACAATTTCATTCAGTCCCAGTTTCTGGTCCCCTCTAAGGTTCATAATCCATTTTGTTTCCTCAGTTTCAGTATAGTTGGCCAGATCCCCTCCTTGTATTGTTTCTACTAGCCTGCTTACGACCATAAATTTAAAAGTGTGGTCTGTTTGGTCATATGAAAGTTAATGGAGACCACCAACCGAAAGCGCTTATCCAGACAGCAGCAGCAGGATTACGTTTTATTTTGTTAATAAAGGAACTGATTTTAACAATTTCAATCATTTTACTTCAGCTTGGGTGGCAGCAGTAGGTTTGCTTTCTACATTTACTTGGTTTCAACGTGTACTGCCTTTGGTGGTGAGCTCAGTGAATCTTTTTGTTTCTGTTTTTTATAGTGGTAGTATTCTTTGGATTCTAGGTCTTAAACTGAATTTTATAAGTCACAGTAACTGCAGTAACTATTACATTTGTAATATTTTGTAAACAATTTACAATATCTCAGCAATCACTCAAGTTACACACATACTGTCAGCAGCATTTTATTCACCTAGCTTTCATAAGGTGTTCTGTCTGCTACTTGGTTGTTGAGATATTTAGAAAATTATATCAAAATAAATTAATGTGATTAATTAATGATGTGCAGCAGGTAAGGGTGATAAAGAATATTGATAGAACTTTACTCACAAGCGAGGAGAGTGTGTTGAGCAAATGGAAAGAGTACTTTGAGGGGATGGTGAATGAAGAGAATGAGAGGGAGAGAAGGTTGGATGATGTGGGGATAGTTAATCATGAAGTGGAGTGGATTAGCAAGGAGGAAGTAAGGATAGCTGTGAAGAGGATGAAGAATGGAAAGGCTGTTGGCCCAGATGACATACCTGTGGAAGCATGGAGGTGTTTAGGTGAAATGGCAGTGGAGTTTTTAATTAGATTGTTTAATGAAATCTTGGAAAGTGAGAGGATGCCTGAGGAATGGAGAAAACATGTTTTGGTGCCAATTTTTAAGAATAAGGGTGATGTGCAGAGCTGTAGTAACTACAGAGGGATTAAATTGATCAGTCACAGCATGAAGTTATGGGAAAGAGTAGTGGAAGCTAGGTTAAGAAGGGAGGTGATGATTAGTGATCAGCAGTGTGGTTTCATGCCAGGAAAGAGCACTACAGATGCGATGTTTGCTCTGAGAGTGTTGATGGAGAAGTAAAGAGAAAGTCAGATGGAGTTGCATTGTGTCTTTGTGGACTTAGAGAAAGCATATGATAGGGTGCCTAAGAGGAGTTGTGGTATTGTATGAGGAAGTCAGGAGTGTCAGAGAAATATGTAAGAGTGGTACAGGATATGTACAAGGGTAGTGTGACAGTGGTGAGGTCTGCGGTGGGAGAGACGGATGCGTTTAAGCTGGAGGTGGGATTACATCAAGGATCAGCTCTAAGCCCTTTCTTATTTGCAATGGTGATGGACAGGTTGACAGACGAGATCAGACAGGAGTCCCGGTGGACTATGATGTTTGCAGATGACATTGTGATCTGTAGTGAGAGTAGGAAACAGGTGGGAGGAAACCCTGGAGAGGTGGAGATATGCTCTAGAGAAAAGAGGAATGAAGGTTAGCAGGACTAAGAATATATGTGTGTGAATGAGAGGGAGGATAGAGGAATGGTGAGGATGCAGGGAGTAGAGGTGGTGAAGGTGGATGAGTTTAAATACTTGGGATCAACAGTTCAGAGTAATGGTGAGTGTGGAAGAGAGGTGAAGAAGAGAGTACAGGCAGGATGGAGTGGATGGAGAAGAGTGTCAGGAGTGATTTGTGATGGACGAGTACCAGTAAGAGTGAAAGGGAAGGTCTACAGGAGGGTAGTGAGACCAGCTATGTTATATGGGTTGGAGACGGTGGCATTGACAAAAAGTAGGGGTCAGAGCTGGACGTGGCAGAGTTAAAGATGTTAAGATTTGCACTGGGTGTGACTAGGATGGACAGGATTAGGAATAAGTATATTAGAGGGTCAGCCCAGGTTGGAAAGTTTGGAGACAAAGCCAGAGAGGCAAGATTACATTGGTTTGGACATGTGCTGAGGAGGGATGCAGAGTATATTGGGAAAAAGATGCTAAGGATGAAGCTGCCAGGTAAAAGGAAAAGAGGAAGGCCTAAGATAAGGTTTATGGATGTGGTGAGAGAGGACATGCAGGTAATTGGTGTGACAGAGCAAGATGCAGATGACAGGAAGAAATGGAAACAGTTGATCCGCTGTGGCGACCCCTAATGGGAGCAGCCGAAAGAAGAAGATCAAAATAAATTAATATCATAAAAACTATTTTCCATTTATCATGAAGGAGATGTCTTGGTGGATGGATCAAATGTTACTGAATCAAGGCCTGCCAATTTCTTCTTCACCTCCTTCAAAGTTTGTAGCCATGGATGCCTTAGACTTAGCCTGTGGTGCCATGTCAAAGGGACTCAAACTACAGGAAGTTTGAGGCCCCCAGTTCAAGAAGAAGAACATCAGTGTCAAAGAAGTGATTGTCCTGATACATACTTTGAAACCCTTGCATCATTTGTTGAGTTCAGGGCCTCTCCATCTGATCAAGGCAACACCACTGTGATGTGGTATATAAATAAACAAGGGAGAACCAGACCCTACCCTCTATGCAGATTATCCATATTAGTCTGGAAAATTGAAAATTATCATGGTCTATCAATTTCAAGCTTCTTACATTCTGTCAGACCAGAAAACTGTGGCAGACACATTGTGCAGATCCAGGCCAGACCCCACAAATGGAAGTTATACCACAGGGTCTTCCAAGATGTAATCCAGATGTGGGGAACTACTAATATAAATATCTTTGCTTTCATTCACAACAGACTACTCAAGATATTCTGCTCTAGGGCTCCTTGCACAAAGACCCAGAAGACAGATGAATTTTCTTTCCCATGGATGGGAAGGTACCTGTATGCATCTCCATCCCTTCCTCTGATAACCAGAGTTTTTTAAAGATCAAAAAGGATTATCCAAAGAAAATCCTTGCAAATCCTTTTTAGCCCAGACAATATTTGTTCTCCTTTCTCACTCTCGGGCAATTACAACACACTTTCTCACAGAGTGGATTTGCTCACACAGGACATGGGATCACTGGTCTACCCCAGTCACCACAAACTTCCCTAAATACCTGGATGATACAGTTCTGATCCCACTAAGCCTCAACCCACCTTTTATTTTTTCTTTTTCGAGGTCATACAGCAGGTGTTAAAGAAGGCTAGGAAGCCTGCTACTAGAAAATGTATGTGGCAAATGGAAGAGATTTTCTACTCTGCTACAGGCCCCATGAAGGCTCACTGTCTTTCCAACCTAACACCACTCTTAAGTATTCAACTGCGGTACCACCTTTAACATTCCTATAAGAAAAGTGCAGTCCAGGTCTGAACTGTCTGCAAACAGCTACAGTTAACTTTGAACCTAACACCACTCTTAAGTATTCAACTGCGGTACCACCTTTAACATTCCTATAAGAAAAGTGCAGTCCAGGTCTGAACTGTCTGCAAACAGCTACAGTTAACTTTGAACCTAACACCACTCTTAAGTATTCAACTGCGGTACCACCTTTATCATTCTTATAAGAAAAGTGCAGTCCGGGTCTGAACTGTCTGCAAACAGCTACAGTTAACTTTGAACCTAATACCACTCTTAAGTATTCAACTGCGGTACCACCTTTATCATTCTTAGTCCGGGTCTGAACTGTCTGCAAACAGCTACAGTTAACGTTGAACCTAACACCACTCTTAAGTATTCAACTGCGGTACCACCTTTAACATTCTTATAAGAAAAGTGCAGTCTGGGTCTGAACTGTCTGCAAACAGCTACAGTTAACTTTGAACCTAACACCACTCTTAAGTATTCAACTGCGGTACCACCTTTAACATTCCTATAAGAAAAGTGCAGTCCGGGTCTAAACTGTCTGCAAACAGCTACAGTTAACTTTGAACCTAACACCACTCTTAAGTATTCAATTGCGGTACCACCTTTATCATTCTTATAAGAAAAGTGCAGTCCGGGTCTGAACTGTCTGCAAACAGCTACAGTTAACTTTGAGTATGTGTCTAACTGTTTGAGCCAACCTTCATTTTCCCCTGGAGAGCACTGTGCTTTGGCTGTAAGCAGCCCTTTCCTTTGCTCACTGCATGCACTCTCCTTGCATATCTTACATCCTACCAAAGCTCCATCATTCCCCCACTCAACCACTACCACTGTACTACTACTCACACCACCACCCATGTCTCACCCATACTCAGCTCCCCTCCCACCAGCTCAAGAACCATCCATATGCACCCCCCACATATTCTACCAACTATATTACTCAAATGTAAAGCATCCCTACAACTTAACATAGTAACCCTCCCACCATACCTATTACCCACAGAGAACAATCATAAAATTTCCCTTATAAACAAACACATTCAAAAACTGAGAAAACTAATAATCTCATGCATATCAAAACTAGCCCTAAGTGGAGACATCCACCCCAACCCTGGCCCTACCATCTCCAACCCCAATCCTCATAATCAGACTAGAAATCACAACTTCTCCCATATTACAGCCAATAGAAAGCCAAGTGACTTCCTTCTACTAAGCCTAAATATTAGAAGTATATCCAACAAAGTCCATGAACTCCATGCCACCATAGACTTATACTCCCCAGATATAGTCGTCCTGACAGAAACCTGGCTAAAACCTCACATTACCAGTGAGCAAATACTCCCTACAGGTTACGGCATACTAAGAGTAGACCGGCTAAACAAAAGGAGGTGGTGTAGCTATAATATTTAAACAGCATCTAAACATCCAGATCTTAAAATCATCAGCTCCACAAATAGGCAATGAAGAAATAATATATACCAACCTCAAAATTAACTGAAACAAAACCATCAACATAATTGGATGCTACTTCCCACCTGGCCAAAACATCCCTCCACTAGAAAACCTCCTCAGCTGGTCTACCCACCATCTCCCCCAAGAAACTATCATCTTAGGTGATTTCAATATTGACTGGCAATCCTGTTCTGGCAACAATCCAACCCATCATGTACACCTTCATGGCTTCACCCAACTACTCCAGTCACCAACAAGGATAAATAAAAACTCCAGCAAGCACTCTACCCTGGATTGGATACTAGTCAGTAAGAACCCCCAGTCATATATAACAGGCTGATTATCAGATAGCCTCAGTGATCACTCCCCAACATTCCTACTCAAAAAATACCTGTACCAAGCTAAACCTGTCATCTATCGTCAAATACGTAAAAAAATAAACTTTAACCCACTCACATTCATCTCATCCCTCAAAGAATGTAACTGGCATGCTCTAAAGTACCTCAGTCTAGATGACGGAGTTGAATCTTTTAATACTACCTTCCTGAACATCCTTAATTACCATGCCCCCATAAGATTTTCCAGAACCAAAGCACAACCCTCCCCATGGCTACAGAAAACCACTAAGTCAGAAATGAAAAACAGGGATAAAGCCTGGGAGCACTGGCACAAAACCAAAACCCCCGCAGCTAGACAGAAATTCCTAGAACTATGCAATAGAGTCAAAAAGCTAATAAAACGGGACAAATTCCAATACTACCAGTCTGCCCTAGACTCCTCACAACACAGCCCCAAACAATTGTGGTCCTCCATAAACTCCATCCTCCACCCAGGTAAAGTCAGTACCCCTCCTCCTAACATCCCTCACTCCTCAGAAAATATTGCTACCTCATTCAACACACACTTCACCCAAACCATACTATCACTAGCTAAACAACACAACCCCTCGCCCCTCCAACCCACACCTTCAACTAGTAATCTCCCCACTGCCTTATCTTTTTCTCCTGTACCTACCTCCAACATAAAAAAGCTCTTAACTAAACTTAAACCCACCAAATTAGCAGCAGACAACCTCCCAAGTGAATACCTACAAATCGCAGCTGATGCTCTGGCCTACCCAGTATCCATCTTGATTAACCGATCGCTGTCAGAAAGTTACGTTCCCACATTGTGGAAAGTCTCACATATAATTCCCCTCCACAAAGGCGGACCCTCTGCAGAACTAACCAATTACCGCCCCATAGCTATTCTCTGTCCACTCTCCAAAATACTAGAGAGATGCATACACTCTCAGGTCTCACACTACCTCCTTACTAACAACCTCCTTTCCAGTACTCAGCATGGTTTCCGACCAAACCATAGCACCACCACTGCCTTACTCTCCTTTACAAACACTATCCTTCAGCATAAAACAATGGCTATCTCTCCTCTGCTACTTTCCTAGACCTATCTAAAGCATTTGACATGGTCCCACACAAACAACTTATCTCTGTCCTCAATAACCTATCCTTCTCACAATCAGTCACCAACTGGTTTCAGAGTTACCTGTCTGACCGCCAACAATCCGTTGTATGGCAGAATGACATATCTCCCCAACTACCTGCCTCTATAGGGGTTCCCAAGGATCCATCCTTGGACCCCTACTTTTCTCTGTTTACACCAATAATCTAGCCTCTGCCACCAAACATGGCACACTCATCCAATACGCAGATGACTCTACCATCATCTGCTCAGCCCAGTCCCTACCCAAACTGCAAAAGTCACACAGGAAGCCTTTTCCTCTGTTGAAACATGGTTATCCGATGCCCAATTAATACTCAACCCAAACAAAACTAAACTACTCATCTTCCAACCCACCAAACATACTCAAAACAACTCTCACTTTAACATCACAGCAAAGACAACACCACTATATACCCAACTGAACACACCAAATTGCTAGGAGTGGAAATAGACAATAAACTAAAATTTGACATTCACATATCCATGACCATAAAAAGTCCACAAAAACTAGGAGCATTATACAGAAATAAACAATTTCTCACCAAAGCAGCAAAGATTTCAATAGCAAATTCCCACCTTATCTCCACCCTACTTTATGCCTCTCCAGTATATACCAACCTAAGGCAATGTGATCTAAACAAGCTAGAGACCTGCTACAACAAAATCAAAATTCGCCACAGGGGCATCCTACCGTAGTCACCACTGTCTCTCACTTGCTGAACTGGGCTGGCTTGAACTCCCTCACCTCCTTCAGTGGTATCACCTCTCACTCACCCACAAACTAGTAAACCATCCACTAAATGCCCCATCCCTCCAGAATCTACTCCAACCCTATCGCACCACCAGACCACTAAGATCCAGCAACAAAAATCACTTGCAGATCACTAAAGCCAATAACTCTGCTGGTGAAGCACTATTCTCTTGTGCCATAGCCAAATTATGGAACTCACTCCCACCCACAATTACCTCTGTACCATCATGCACCCACTTCAAAACTTTATTAAAAGTGCACCTAAAAACATGCTGGCTATGCCCTTGCAACTCCCACTCTAATATCATCCACCCCATCCAACTACTACCTTTCTTTCACCTCCACTAACTACCTTGATGATAGCAAGCTCAGATGCTCATAAGCCTAGTACTTATTATACAGCAGGAACTTCTCATTGTTACATTTGTTAATGCCTGTTATGTACTTCACAGATAAAGATTCTAGTTGTCTACTGATGTACTATGTTCTTCATCTGTAAATATGTTGTAAGTAATTTCTATGTTAAATTGTTAATCACTATGTAATCCAATGTAACTACTGTCTGTTTATTTTACTGTGGAGCTTTTCTCCCCGGGCCTCCACTGAAAATAGACACACGTCCAGTCGGACACTCCCGGTCAACAAATTTAAATAAATAAATAAATAAATATTTGGAGCCAAAAGAAGAACCAGAATTCGTTCAAGGCAGATCCCCCTATGGATTTACAGTATCTCCGTGTGTTGTTCAGTGCAGACCTGTCTTATTTTTCTATCAAAATTCATTTGTCAGCCATTTCTACTTGTCTGCCTGTGGATTCCCCTTTATTCCTTCTATCGGGTGAAACATGTAGCTCCTTCTTGGGATCTTAAATTTGCTCTAGCGGAACTTACTCTTCCACCCTTTGAAGTAGCTAATCAGGCTGACATAAATTTTTTGACATAGAAAACCATTCTTTTCATTGCTCTGAGTCCATTTAGATGAGTTTCTGAGTTGCAGGCTTTTATGGTGACCCAATTCATACTTTTCTTTCATATAGACAGGATATCATTAAGAATCACTTTTTTCTTTATGCCTTAAGCAGCTTTGGAATTTACATTAAATCAATGTATTCAATTCTTGGTTTTCTTTCCTGAACCTAAAAAAACAAAGGAGAGAGATCTCTGGATGCCTCAGACTACTCAGAAATTACATTGACAGAACAAAAGACTTCAGCGATTTAGACCAACTTCATTTGATGGCAAGAAAAAAGGTTAGCCTGTGTCAAAACCGACAGTTTTTAGATGGCTGTCCAATGCTTTCCAGTTGTTACTCTTACTTTGGTCAATCCTTGTCTAAGAAGGCTAAGGCCTATTCTAACAGGGCAATGACTTCTATGGCATTTTGGAAAGGAGTGGACCATTCTAGAGACAACAACTCTGTACATATTTTTATAAAACATTACAAGATTGACTCCTTTTCTAGTGCTAGTTGCTAGGGTGATTCTTTAAGGAATTCTGGACTCTCACCCCCAACCACACTCTCTTGCTCTCTAGGCTTTGGCAATTGTCCCATATAGCTGTATTCAGCTGTAACACTGATCTAATGAAGGCTACAATACAGTTGTGTAATCAAGCTTTCCTTAACAGCAGATGTTCAAATAGATCACTACTGAGGACTGCAGCCTTCCTTCCACCACCACCCCCTTATTTCCTTTGATTTATTGTTGTGATCTTGTTATTCTGTGTACTTGCATCTCCTGCAGGACTTGCTCTCTTCTGACCAGGGTGGGAACTCCCTGTCCCACTGTCCTCCTTTTTTTCCAGTACATAAACCCATCATTTACTTGAGGCAATAAAGCTCTGAATTTTTGCAGCCATATGTCTACCGTTATACTACTGCAGTCACATGCTCCAACCAATATACGGTGTGTGTGGAAGGACCTCAGAAGCTTTTGTATTCAGACCAGACATCATGGCAGTATATATCCCATATAGCTCTATGCTACCACAGCAGTGATTTATTCAAGCATCTACTGCTATGTTTAGTTTAATTGCAGAACTGTACTTCACACAAAAAAGTGTAGGAATGCAAACACTTAGCTAGGAAGAAGCAAAGTGCCTTTCTGAGGAAATTTTGACTTGAAAAGTTGTTAGAAACTTCATTTTGCCACACTGTTTGTTTAAATGTATGGCAGAACCAAGTATCTAACAGCTTGTAAAGCTATTCTAGCATCTTTCTGCTGTTCTGTGATAGCCAGCTATGGCATGATTTCACACTCTAGTGCAAGATCAGAGCTTAATGATTCATAATGCTTTTTAAGTACCTCTTTGATGTCTGAAAAGTGCTTAAATAGCCTCTCTTTTTTCCTGCCTTTATAGCACTCCATGCACTGTGATGCAATTAATTATGCACTGTCTCAACTATAAATAGGAAAAAAGAACATTAGTTCATAGGTAAGTACTAAGTTAATTGACCTTGGGGGTCATTTCAAGCCTAGCCAATGTTTCCTTGGTAAGAATCAAACCCTGTACCTCTTGTCTGTGAGGTAAATACATTAACCATGATGCTAACCCCCACCCTTAAACCATTATCTAAATAATTATTAACACAATTCACAAAGTATTTCATTTCACTTTAAGCAATTATTAATTGGGTTATGTTAAATCTGTCTTCATATTCTGTAATGCAGTCCAACTTATGCAAATATCTCATATCGTGGAATATTTTGATCATATTTCTCTAACAATAATCACCGTTTTGATAAAAAAATGTTTAATTGATAATTCTTGCTTTTCTTCAAATAGTACTAATTTCTGTTTTATATATAATAATGGTTATATTCACAAATTCAGAAAAATGAGGAGCAATAGCTTTTTTCCAGTTTCTAGTTATTGTTTTTGGCAACTGATAATTGGGATAAGGTAGAAAGAAAGGCAGAAGAGCAATCAGAGGAATTTTTTTTTGAGGGACAGGTGCCTTTTTTCAGAAAAGAGGGGTAGAGGAAAAGGGAAGCAGAGGAATGATTTGGACAGAAAGAAGGGTATAGGGATGACAACAGGGAAGGCAAATATATAACACAGAGACTGATACAAGGGGAGGTCACAAAAGAGATATGTAGATAGCAGGTGGAAAAGCAGTGACTTGGAGAACTGAAGAAAAAAAAACAAGAGAGGATGAATGCCACACAAGGAAGGGGAGCACCATATTTTGGATAGGGTGGAGAGAGAACTGTCTGCTAAGCTGCTTCAGCAGAGAACCCACCCATAAGTCAGTCACCCCTTTGGTTGACATAATGGCTGAGCTGTACCATAGGTGGGACAATTTGGCTTAGTGACTCTGCCAGTCATACATGGATGTATTCCAAGGTGCCGGTCCAAATCTTTGAGCTACTTTCCCACCTGTGGCATCACTAGCCACTGAGACTCCTATCAGGTAACCCAAGAGGGCACCTAGCCTGGTTTGGTGGGAAGGCTGATGCAGAGTGTGTCAGCCACAACTGTACCACATTCTACTTAATGACTGACACTGCACAGTAAATGAACATAAATGGAGAGAAACAAAACAAAAAAAATAAAATAATAAAAAAGATGACAGAGAGAAAGACAGCTGGACAAAAACAGGAATGGTCAGTACAAGTGTGCTATACTTTAGTATGACAGGCCATCAAAGAAGAAAAATGCAGTCATCAGAACAATGGTGTGGAACTTGTATGACAAGACCAGGGGAATAACAGTGGGGGCCATGACAAGCTGTGCTCCTGTTACCACTGTGTATGACAGTGGCACACGTAATGCATGGTAACCAGTGTATATGAATGTGTGTGTGCGCGCATGTGTGAGCACATGTGCACGAGTGTAATGGACTGTGTTGCAAGGGAAAAAAATAACCAAACTATACAAAACAAGTGCATCTGGAATTGTCATAGACAGTGCTGCAAATACAGGAATGTGCAGCACAGATTGTCCCAGTACTACATTGAATATGCCTTAAAATAACACGAATAGGTGACGAACATGTAATAACTGCATAATAGTCCACTTGGAAAACTAAGTGAAGTGATACATTGCTTTGTTACAGTTGTCATGCCCATGCTATTCCAGGAATAACCGGCACTGTAAAAAACAATGGAAAGCACAAATGGATCATAAGATGGCAGTCTAGTAAGGTTAATGAGCACCTAAGCAATGCTAATCACATACCTATGCAGCTCAGAACAGTAAAGTGCTGAAGTGCTACACATGAGAAAAACAGCTTAACTGTACTGGTACACCCAAGGTCAATACATCTGGCATGTATAATGTTAGCAATAAGTGTCAGTAAGGTAAGTAACACAGCCAGAAATGCAATTCATACACTGTAGCACTCCTATGAGCAATCAAAAATAGCAATGGTTAGATTTTAAAAAGAAATGCAAACTTAAACTGTGCTGTGATAAGCAAAAGGAATGTCCTAGGTGAGTACTAGCAAATTCCACTCAAGGTAAGTGATTACTGCACATTGCAGGTAATTGCATCCACCTTGCACATGTGACTGTTTCCACTGTCTCCTCCATGCATAGCTGTGGCAACTGGCATTCATAGATTCATAGATTATTACTAGGCTAATGATCTGGGGGGAGCTTTCTAAGCCTAGCTAAGTTTTTCCGAAAGAGTAAGGATGTCCTGTATCAGAAAAGGACAGTGAGAGCCAGGCATTTGTACGCTATCTCTGTCCATAAGTGACATAGGTGCCAGGCCCAGTGTACATTTCCTATTCCCTATCCACTGGTCTAGGTTGTACTTAAACTGGCTAATAGAAGAACTCAGATTCACATGAATGGGCAGCCTGTTCCATTGGAGTGGCAGACTCTGGGAGACGCATCTGTCTCCACCATGTTTTGCTTAAGTCACAGACAAAATTCAGGTCCCTAGACCTTGTATTTCTTGTACTCTTTGACTTACAAATATGTAGGAGATTCATAGATGTGGGGTTTGCAGATGCCTTGTAAACCAGGCATATCTCACCCCTCAGCAATCAATAGGAGACTGAGTAGAGGGAAGCGGCTTTAAGGTGCTCTGTATAAGGAAGATTTGTTACATTATATATTCTTTTTGTAAGGAACCTCTGAGGTGACTCTAGTTGCTGCATATCAAAGGGAGCATTATACTCTATGAATGGTCTGATAAGGGCAGAATACAGTGGGAAGATCACCTCTTTCGACCTAGATGCCATATTCTTACTTTGCATAAAAGAATTTCTTTACCACTGTGGCCACGTAGTGGTTGAAGGTAAGTTTACTGTCTACGCACATACCCAGATCCCTGAGCACTGGGTCAGCTCTTAAGGATGTATTGTCAATATTGTAATTAGCTGATGGTTGACTTCCCAAAGGGTACAATTAAGCATTTCTTAGCATTGAGTTTAAGACCATGGCTTTGGCACTATTTGTTTGTCAGCGATAGACCTTCTTCAAAAATGCTAGTGTCTGGAGGGGAGTTGATGATAACCCCCCCAGATTGAAATCATCTGCAAACTTAGTCAGCCATAAAGCCTTTGCCTACATTTCAGAGAAATAGTTGCCAAAGGAGCAGGCCTGGTATGGAGCCTTGGGGCACTCCACTATTAACTGGCCTCTTGGTGGAGGTGGCCTCACCAATTCTGACCTCCTGGGTCCTATCATTGAGCCAGTTTGCTATCCAGCTGGGTGGTAAAGAGGTTTATACCTAAATTACTGAACTTGTGTATAATGCCTGATGGGGTATTGTATCCAAAGCTTTGGCCAGGTTGAGGTAAGTTGTGTGCACAGTCTTACCTTCATCCACTGCTTTGGTGACCCTCTCAGAAAAGTCCACCAGATTTAACAGGCATGACCTTCCTTTAACAAAACTGAGCTGTGATGGTGCCAGTGTCTACAGGTTATGCATGTCCTCACTTATCATGTCCATGATGATTCTTTCCATGGCCTTACATATGAGGCTGGTAAGACTTATGGGCTTGTAGTTATCCAGATCAGTGGTTGTACCTTCTTTCTGCAGGGGAATGATTGCAGCCATCTTTCATTTCTTGGGCACAAAACCTGACTGAAGGCTCCAGATGAAAAGTGATTCAAGTGGACCAGAGAAGTCATGTTTCATGCTATTTACTAAACATCCTAGGATGTTACCGGGGGCCCATCAATGCAGTGTTTTTGGCTTTAGAAAGTGCACTGATGACCTCTTCCCTAGTAATGGTTGGGGGGATTGGGGTATGCAGTGTTTCATTTGGACTACGGGGGGGGGGGGGCAAATTTCAGCTTAACCTGTCAGCCAAAAGGTTGACAGTGGCCTCTGTTTCAGTGTGGTGATGCCATTTACAATAAGTTCTGTGCATCACTGTGTATTTACCTTGAGGTTATTGACATAGCTGTAGAAAGCTTTGTGGTTGTTCTTTGCCAGAGGAGATATCTTTTCTTCAAATTTAGCCTATGAATTATTAATTAACGCTCTTAGCTGCCTGTTTAGATTGTTCAGTGGGCTTTTAGTATGTATGCTGTTTTTCCTGCTATACTTGTATGATTATTTCCCTTCCACCACTTTCACTTCCAGTGCCGGCCTTGACTGCTTACATGGATTTAGCTGACACTTTTCTGGCTCCACCACTCACAGTTATGGAAGGTCCTATTGATGTGCATGACAGTTGTTCTTCACCACTATGGCTTCACCCCACACATTGCAGTAAACAACCTGTAGTTCCACAGCAGCCCATGTCTTGGTTGATGCCACAGAAATTACTCCTACCCGTGACCACATAGGCCATAGTGACAGCCAGCCACCTCCCATGACATCAGAGTATGGAACATAGCCACCATCCTGTATAAGGAGCCCACATGCTGTTGTTCCCAGTGCTGGACATGCTCTACTCATGCATGTGTAGATACAGCTGCTACACCTGGCCAGCACTCCATTCCTGGAAGCACCCCGCTAGCACTTGAAGACAAGATCCCTGGCATTCCACAACACCCTAGCCATGTGCAGGCTTACAAACCTGCCTGTGACTCTTCCACCAGTACTAGTTTTGTTGTTCCATGCTGCTGTGGCTTCCAGCTGTGCAAATGATGATGACTGTAGTTAGCTCATTCATTTGCTCATGTCATTCTGGTAACATCTGATGCACAGCATGGCCATTTCATGAACTATACTACATAGCCTGGGTGTGTAAATGCATTCATCACTTTTGTCTTGTGATTGTCCTGTCATGGCTTATAGTTGTGTACCAAATAGCACCTCTTTGCTAGTGCTGTGGTATACTGTGTTTACACTTAAATTGCTGAGGGAGGTTTTGGTGACCATGGGTTATTGAATGACATTTGGCCAACCCGTGTTGCTGATCCTTCCCTTGTGTGAGTTCCATTTTAGCGAATGCTCCGTGCATTCACAAAGATGAGGTCGGTCATTGAACTAGAGATCGCGGTACAGTGGGGATTTGGAAATGTACCTTTTTCCCCACTGTAGTGCGATCTCGGAGTTGGAATATATATTTTGCAGGGTGTGTGGGGGGGGGGGTGCAGCCCCTCACGTTATGTCTGGTGCAGTGTAGGACTGCATTCTACTAATGTCGAGTAAGGTCGCATTCGCATATTAGTATGCGGATTTGACATTTTGCACATCAGTACACTCTGTTTTCAGTTTTTCAAGTCAATATTACCGCATTCAGCCAACTGCATTTCATACTTATGATAGTAAAATGGCATACTGTACCTGCCTAAGCCTTACATGGGAGCCCAGCATAGCTGCTTCCTCCTGCAACTCCTCACAATGATATTATCTGCCCTTTCTGTTACTGTTTATGTAGCTCCATGCTGTAAAGCATAGCACACACCATCAATAGCGTGTGCATCTCCGAATCCACAGCAATACACCACCAGACATATCCAAGCAGTAGGAGTGGGACTTTGTGGTCTGAACACATGTTCAGTGATGTTCCATGTATGTAAGTGTGATATTTTATACCTTCTCCACCTCTGCCTAGGGGATGTGGATGGGTGTCAGTCATGCCTTCAAGGCACATGTGACATCACCTGTAGCACACAACACAAAGTACATTTTGAACAGTCTGCTGTGTATCTTCATGTCATGCTGTGTATCTTCATGTCATGCAGTGTATCTTCATATCATGCAGCGTATCTTCATGTCATGCTGGGTATCTTCATGTCATGCGGTATATCTTCATATCATACAGTGTATCTTCATGTCATGCTGTGCATCTTCATATCATGCTGTGTATCTTCATATCATGTGGTGTATCTTCATATCATGTGGTGTATCTTCATATCATGCAGCATATCTTCATGTCATGCTGTGTATCTTCATGTCATGCTGTGTATCTTCATGTCATGCGGTGTATCTTCATATCATGCAGCGTATCTTCATGTCATGCTGTGTATCTTCATGTCATGCTGTGTATCTTCATGTCATGTGGTGTATCTTCATATCATGCAGCGTATCTTCATATCATGCTGTGTATCTTCATATCATGTGGTGTATCTTCATATCATGTGGTGTATCTTCATGTCATGCTGTGTATCTTCATGACATGCCAGTTTATAAAGTTCTGACAAAAGTGATTTAGACGTTACTCTGTACTGCTGATTCTGGGAGGCGTTCTGGATGTGGCTGGGTGTCTGCTGAGAATTCTCTAGGTGAATACTGGCAAATGTTACTTGAAGTAATGAGTGATTGAACACTGCTCAGAAGCACATCCACTTTGCACATTTAGCTGCCTCCACTGTCAATTCCACCCCTAGCAGTGGCTACTCACATGGACATGGAAGACATTGTTCTAGCTCCCCATAACCTCCACTCCTGACCATGACTACTCACATGGACATAGATGACAGTCCCCTGTCTCCATTGTCACCTCCACATATGGTGGATGTAGACACTTTTCTTTCTCCAATAAAACCTCTACCCAGGTTTTGTGGATGTGGACGATGTTTATCTGGCTCCACTGTGGCTTCACCCCACACATCAGAATCAGTGTCCTGTAATTTCACATAAGCCCATTCCTTGGCAGATGCCTCCGAAATAACATCTACCATGACCACACAGGCCATTGTGACAGACAGCCACTTACCATGACAACACAACAGGGAACATGGCTACATTCCTGCCTACAGAGTGCACACGCTGTGGTCTTTTGTAATGAACATTCTCTGTACATGACTGGGTAGGGACAGCTGCAACAACTATAGCACACAGCAGCAAACAACATTATGAGTAACCTGCTATGTATCATCATTTCATGCAAAGTTATACAGTTCTGAAAGCGATTTAAATGTTTCCCTATTTGATAGTACTGAGGTTAAAAATCTTAATAAGACAGGGTAGTTCTTTGCTCCATTCTGTTTGGACCTGCATTTTAGAAATAAATAAATCGGTTTACTATCGTATTTGTGAATGTCATTTAGACGAACACAACGGTTTCCGACAAACATTGTCGAAAATCAAAACATCGAGCAACCGAAATATCAAATGGAGCATTTCAGCAATGTCAAATATCAACTTTGCTGAAATGCTCACATCTGCCCACAACTAACAATAACGTTTGCAGGGGGGGAAAGCCCCCCTGCACCCCCCATGTGGGGGCTGTGCCCCCCACCCCCCCTACTTATATATACAAACTCCAAGATCGCACTACAGTGAGGGTAAGGGTGCATTTCCCGATCCCCACTATAGTGCGATCTGCACCGCAATGTTGAAGCTGACAATAGCGGCTGTTTGCTCATGTCAGCTTCGGCATTGTGGTGATCGAACTCTCAGTTTGAGAAAATGATTTTCGCACATATTCAGTTGTCTAAATGACAATCGAATATGTGATAGTAAACCAAATAAATTTCTAAAACTTTGTAATAACCAGTCTCCAGCAACTAGTCTATATTTGTGTATTATGTTGTCTACTCTTAAGATAACAGCTTCTTTTAAACAGTTAAACCAGAATCCAGCATTTTTTTCATTTACAGCCATCTATTAAACCTTCAGTAAATGACATGGGGTATATAGTGAATGCCTACTTCTTTTATATAGAATATTTCTACATTGTTTTCTTTAAACATTTGAATTTAGGATTTGTTAGTATGAGAATAGAATATTGAAGATAATTATTTATTATTCGCTTCATTATATTATCAATAATGCTTATTATTACACATAGAATTATGTATTTCCTTCTGTTTCACAGAATAAACTATGCCTAACCATTGAATTGTAGCTGCCTTAAATATGGTCATGAGATAACTGCTGCTGTATTTGCTAAGTTATTTTGGTCTAAGTGCATCTGCTTTTTTATTTTAAACATGGTATGTAGCTGATTAAAAAGAAAAAGAACTCACTCTTGCTCAGCATACCTGTGAGATAATTATTTTGCTAGTATAATAACTATACCAGATACACAACTGCTTCACAACTTTTTATTAATATACACCTAGAAGTGAGAAGTCAGGCTATTTTTCTATCTTGATTTATCACCTTTGCCTCATGAACACAGTAACAAGATATTGGTAGCCAGTGTGTGTGCTATTACTATGCAGTCTAAACACCTGTGATCAGCTTAGTAAAGGATAACTGCTTTCCCAGCAACTTTTAACTTTTAGTTATAACTAGAGACTACTGTGAGTAACAGATGCTGATAACTTCTGAGATGGTTTTCTCTTGCAGATTTATAGTTGCATTTTCTGGAAGGAAATCAGAGAAATATGTGGGTAGTGGTAATCAATACTGTACACAAAAGAATATGCTTGCATTTTAATTATTTAATTTTGCTATGATTGATGTGGCATAGGTTAGAGTGTAGGATTGACTTTAAATACTCTACTGTGGATGTGTTTATCTACTTTAGGTGATTACATGTCACAGGTGTTCATTAGAAGTGGCTAGCTGTTTGGTAGGGAGAGTTTGTGAAACAAAGCAAAGGACAAGCTGATCACAATAATAATCACTTATAACAAAATTAATAATTATCACTATTATTATAATAATAATCACTGAAAGGACCCAGAAGGTCAAAATAGGTGAGGCCGCCTCCACCGTGAGGGCAGTCACTAGAGGTGTCCCCAGGGCTAAGTACTGGGACTGCTCCTTTTTGGCATCTATTTCTCTGAAACGGAAGCAAATGATGAAGGTTTATGGCTGACTAAGTTTACAGATGATTGCAGGTAGGAGGTTATCATCAATACCCCTGCAGACAGTAGCATTCTTCAAGAAGGCCTATCTCTAACTAACGGTGCTAAGAAATTAATAATTGTACCCTTTAGGAAATCAACCATTCTGGCTAATTACCATGTTGATAATATGCCCCTAAGAGTTGACCCAGTGGTCAGGGATCTGGGTATGCATGTAGACAGCAGCCTTACCTTCAGCCACAGCATGGCCACAGTGGTGAGGAAATCCTTTCATGTTGTGCAATGTATAAGTAAGGGCATGGCATTTATGTCCAGAGAAGTCATTATACCACTGTACACTGCTCTTATCAGACCAATCATAGGGTACAGTGCTCCCTTTGGTATGTATCTTACCAAGCATATGCAGCAACTAGAGCAACTTCACAGGTTCCTCACACAAAGAATACAAGGCATAAGAAACCTGCCTTATGCAGAGCGCCTTAAAGCCCTTTCCCTCTACTAAGTCTCTTATAGATTGCTGAGGGGTGCTCTATGACTGGATTACAAGGCATCCACAAACCCCCACACCTATGAATCTCATACATATTCATAAGTCAAATAGTACCAGAAATACAAGGTCTAGGGACCTGAATTTTGTCTGCGACAAAGAAAACATGCTTGAGAGACAGATATGTGTCCCAGAGACTGCCCTTCTTATGGAATAGGCTTCCCATCCATGTGAAGCTGAGTTCATCTATTACACAGTTTAAGCACAACCTAGACCAATGGATGGGTAATAGGAAATGTACACTGGACCTGGCACCCATTTTCCTTATGGACAGAGGTAGCTTACAAATGTCTGGTCCTCAATGTCCTGTTTGGTTACAGGACATCATTATTCTTTTGGAAAAACTTGGCTAGGCTTAGTAAGCCCCCTGGGTTGTTAGCCTAGTAACAATCTATGAATCTATGACTGTATGAATAAAGTTATCATTGATGTGGCCTGGTGACAGCGCAGTGTCTGAAAGCTACAAGTAAAAATACATTACTGTGATTATTTGTTCTTTCATTGTTACTGACAAGACACCAGATATATCTGTGGGTAGTGGCAGCAGCAGCAGTATACACTATCCACAGCAGAATGCACTTATATATTTATTTAATTTTATGGCAGTTGATGTAAATGGGTTCCCTCCATTAGAAAAAGGGGATACATTACTGCTGTTGTTGTTTCACAGTTTTTGGTGATCACACATCAGAAGTGATTACCAGAAATTATGTTTTTTTGGGGAGAGAAATCATTGGACAGTTGGGGGTGATCACAATAAAGTAATGATTATTATGGTTTAGTGGGAGTTGGGGAGAGTTACAGTGTTTGACAGCTACAAGTTGATATACATTATTGTGATTGTTTTTCTTTTTCTTTCATCACAACCTAACATCAGAGGGGTATACTTAAGGTGACTATCTTTTGGGGAGAGGTGGGTTGGCAGAATATGTGTAAATGCACAGAACAGTTCTGTGATCTGGCAAGTCTATAGGCAATGTATGTGTCTATGAGCAGCAAGTTGAAATTCATTACTGATATCACCATGCTTTTTCTTTCTTTACAGTCACACTTCAGAAATGTATATTGCAGGGGGTGTACAATCACACTTCAGAAATGTTCATAGAAACTGATTATCTTGTTTGTGGTGGACAGACTGTGAATGAAAGCAAACAGTTATAATATGATTCATACAAAACAGACATTGATATGGTTAGTTTGGGGGAAGGGTGTGTACATATGTCTAACAGCAACATATGTAAATAAATTACTGTGCTCCTTGTTTCTTTTACTTTCATCACAATCACATATCAGTGGTGTACACTGGTGGATATATTTTTGAAGTAGGGGTGAGGGGTCAAGATGTATGCTAAAACATAGGGATGATACCTGATCACTGTTGAGTAAAAATGGTATGGCTTTTTGGGGACAATGTATGTGTCTAATAGCATTAAGATTAGTATATTACCTTGACTATTATGTTTTTTTTTCATTTTCTTGTCGGTAAGATATCAGAAGCATAGACAATGTGGGTGCTATTTTTGGTGAGCAGATGATGTAAGTAAAGAAAGACAAGTTTATAGGATCACATCTGAATGGTTGTTATAGGTTTTGTTTGGGGACAGTATCTATCAAAAAGCAATATGGCCATTATATGTATTTATGTGATAACTGCACAGTCAAAGGGGGTTTGCTCTCTCAGAAGGTGTATATTCCTCTGGTGATTTGTACCCGGATATCTTACTAGAAGTCCCTAGATTTTTTATTGCAAACTGTTTTAGAAGAACTGACATCAAGCAGCATGTTTATATCTAACATAACCAGCATTTCATAGGAGTTTATTGTGACAGTATAGCAATATACTCAGTTTCCCCCTAGAGGCTGTGTGACTATTACTTGCAAGGCTGGGTGAAAGTGATGTCCAGAATATAATTGCATTAAGTCCTTATTAGACCAGAAGAAAAACAAATATTTATTTGACCAGCCATGGCAATGCTTCTTATATTGTGTTTATAGTGAAGACTATAGTCTGTGTACTTAATAAGGCAGTCTATGCTATATAAATCAGGAGAGAAACACACTGAAGTCCTTCAGGAATAGCATAGTATCCTTGAGTCTGCAACCAGGTATCTTATTAGAATTCTCTGAATTTCTTTTATTGTGAACTAACAATGTAGAACTAAATGGTTTCTTATATATGTTTAGTAAATCCAGCATTTCAAAATGCTTTTGTTGTTACATTTTGCCCCTCTACTTTTTTCCACCTTAGGCCTGTTGGACATAGCTTCATAGGTGTGTACTAGGCTAATGGCCCCTGGAGCCTTTACAAACCTAGCCCATAGGATTACCCTGACATTGTGCCGTCTGACCTTAGTTCCCAGTGCCTCTGTCAAGTAGAGCCACTGGAGTGTTCCCCGGGGTGAATTTTCTATTTCCCATCCACTCATCAAGGTTTCTTTTGAAGAGGGCCAGTGAGATGCTCTGTTTGACATGTATGGGAAGTCTATTCCATAGCAAGGGCAGTCTCTGGGTTATAAACCTGTCCCTCCAGCACATTCTGTTGCTTGTGGTAATGAGGTTGAGGTCACTGGAGCATGTGGTGCAGAGGGATTGGGATTTCTTTAGATGTAGCATTTCTAACAGAGCTGGATCAGACATGGCTTTGTATGTCAAGCAGAGATCGCCTCTAAGTAGGCGATATGAGACAGACAATAGTTGGAGTTTGTTTGAGTCTGTCCATATAGGACAAGTTTTTAAGGCCTAGGATCCTCTTTGTGAGGTACTTTTGCATCCTCTCCAGTTGTTACAGGTGTCTAGTGAGGTACATGCCAAATGGGGAATTGTACTAGATGGTTGGCCTAATGAGGGAAGAGTAGAGGGAGACAATGACCTCTTTCTTCCTGGATGCAAAATCCTTTGTAATGAGATGTGCCACATAGAAGGACTTTCTGACCACAGTGGCAATGTGGTGGTCAAAAGAGAGGCTGATGTCAACCTGTGTTCCCAGATCTCTCATAACTGTGTTCAGTGGACTACCATCGATGTGGTAATTCATGGGAACCAGGTTTTTCCCAAAGGGGATAATGACACATTTTTTTGCATTGAGCTTAAGGCCATGGCTCTGACACCAGTCGTTGGTCTCAGTGAGGCCTTTCTGTAGGATATCAACATCACTTGGGGAGTTAATAATAGCTCCCAACTTGCAATTGTCTGTGAACTTTGTCAGCCAGAGACCCTTCCAGTTGGCCGGTACTTGTGAGTAGTAGATATCAAACAGGAGAGGACCCAGGACCGAACCCTGTGGGACTCCACTCATGACTGGGCGCCAGTCTGACTTGGAGTCCGCTACTTTCACACTGTGGGTTCTATCTGTGAGCCAGTTTGCAACCCACCTAGTGATATAGGGGTTGATGCCTAGTTTAGTGAGTTTTTCTATGATTCCTGAATAGGGAATGGTATCAAATGCCTTGGCCAGATCAAGATAGGCTGTATGAACCACCCTGCCTTCATCCACAGCTCTGCTGACTGACTCAAAGAAGTTGACCAAGTTGAGCAGGCATGATCTACCCTTCACAAAACCAAACTGTGTGGGATCCAGAGTTTGGAGATTCCCTATATCCTTGTTTATTAGGTCCATGATGATGCATTCCATAGCTTTGCATATCAGACTCGTCAGGCTAATGGGGTGATAGTTCCCAGGGTCTGTAGTCACTCCTCATTTGTGGAGAGGGATGACTGTAGCAGTGGACCATTCAGTAGGGACAAAGCCTGAGGTGAGGGTGTGATTGAACAGGGCACACAGGTGAGGTGCCAGTTCACTCTGTAGTTCATGTAGAACACAGCCAGGGATATTGTCAGGTCCCATGGAAGCTGTATTCTAGGCCTTGGACAGTGCTGTTTTAACCTGTGCAGCAGTCATACTGGGTGCCTGGCAATCTACTGGTATTGTGATTGGCCCTTTGGGGGGGAATGGGGTAAAGCTGGCACTGACTCTGTCAGCCAGTATATTGGCAATATCTGTTGGCTTGGTATAGGAGTTACCATTGTGCAGTAGCTCATAGCAAATCTAGGTATTGCTATGGAGATTCTTTACATAACTATAGAAGGCCTTGTGGTTGTCTTTACTATCTGCTGCAATTCGGTTTTCATAGCTAGCTTTAGAGGATTTGATGAGGGATGTCAACCTTTTGTTGAAGCTGATAAGAGAGTTTTTCCAGTCTTGGGACTTCACCTTATTCCGGATCAGTTTCCTCCTTCTGTTGTAGAGTTTGTTTATGGCAGGTGACCACCAGATTGGCTTCCTTTTTTTGGAGATGAGTGTCTTGGTTCTATTGGGTATAGCGAGATCCATGCATTTGTGTACGTGTTTGTACAGTACATTGGTGTATGATTCGGCGGTCATGCAACTATTCTCCATTTGCATGGGTGCCTTGAAGTTAGCCACCACTGTTTTTAGGAGCCCAAAGTTAGCTTTGGAGAAGTTTTTCATGGTGGTTACCTATGGAGGGGGGTGGGAGGGATGTGGATTTCCAGGGTGATTTTTTTGTGGTCGGAGCTAACCAGGGGTCGAGTTAACTATTGGTGTAGAGCAATGGTCACCCATGTTAGTAATGACCAGGTCAAGGATGTTGCTACCTCTAGTGGGGGTAAGAATGAGCTGGCCAAGGGCATTTGAATTAATGAATTCCAGGAAACATTGGACAAGTGTATTGATACATGAGTAGTTTTCCCAGTTAATGGAGGGGTAGTTGAAGTCACCCAGTATAAGAGTGTTAGGTTGGACCCTAATATTCTCCAATGTGCTTAGGAACCTGGAGTGTGAGTCTTGGGACATTGTTGGGGGCCTATAGCAGACTACGACCTGAATCGCTGTCTTGCCCAATGTTAGCTGCACCTGAAGTATCTCTGATGCATTATGTTAGGCTACCAATCTGGAGGTGTGTGCATCCTTTATGGTTATGGAAACACCACCACCTTTGGAGCTTCAGTCCAAGTTCTGGGGCTGAAAGGTGTGGAATGAGTTATAGCCTGGTAGTGCAGGGGTGCTTTCTGCTGCCTTGAACCAGGTCTCTGTTACAGCACAAATGTCAATGTTCTCCATTTTAAGGAGTGCTTTGATTGAGTGCATTTTCAGATTTAGACTTCTAGCATTGAGCAGCATAACCCTCAGATTGCATTTGTTTGTAGCTGCTACAGTGGTAATTTGGTCTTTGGAACACCGCCTAGAAAGGCAATATAGGGGTGGCAAGAGACTTGGCCAGTATCTGGAAGCGAAGGGGTGACAGATGCAAGCCATCTCTGGCAAAGCATCGAGGTCTGTTAATCATTTCATCCCAGACAGATACTGGATCCCCTTAGAATGACACCAGAAACTTAGCCAGTCGTTGAAATAGATCATTTTCTGCTTGTACTGTGGTATCATTCTGGGTGATGGTAGGATGCTGCTCAGGGCTAGGGTCTTACCCACCTGGGCTGCATAATCCGACAGCTCCTCCATGTCTCAGGTCATTCACACCCACATGTACAATGACAGAGTTATATTTGTACCTGTTGTTGAGGGATATGAGTGTATGCATTATGTGATGGATCCTGGCACCTGACAGGCAGCTGACTGTTACTTTCTCCTTATTCAACCTAGTGAGTGGGACATCAGTGTGCCTCACTATCGAGTCACCTATGACTAGTGTGTTGGGCATGCTTTTCTTCCTTAGGGGCTTAGGTTGAGTGGTACACCATTTAGGAGAGTTATGTGTCTCGTGATTAGTATTGTTTTGTGGTGGTTGAGTGCGTTTCTGCCTTGGAAGTCTCTGCTGTTTGGGTAGATTTTTATTGAGAGCCTCTGCAAAGGTAGGTGTTTGGTTTGTGTTTTTATGTGAAGGCAGTGCTGGTGTGTGTTCTGGAAGGCTATATGTTCCATGTGGCATGGTGCAAGTGTTGACCTTCTCCTTTTGACCAGCTATTCCGGTCTTGGCTGTACAGTGCATGGCTTCCAATTTGGATATATAAGTGCATCTCTCTCAAGTCTGAGTGTTGGGAGTTAAGAGGAGAGGGTTGTCGGTGTACATGAGGCAGTTGCTACATTGCCTCAGGATGCCCAAGTTCACCTGGTTAATAGGAGAAAGCACAGGGAACTGACCTTTAGACATGCCTGGATGGGTGGGTATTAATAATAAGTACTGGAGCTGTTTCCTTGTAAGAACGTTTAATGCTGGTAGCACTTTTGTGTGCTACAATAATTGCTACAAGAAGTTTGGTAAAGTGCTAGACTGATAAGCTAGTAAAAGTATAGGAGAGGAGAGAACTAGCAGGTCTAAGGGAAAAATTGAAGAGCAGACTTTGGCACCACTCAGAAGCTACAAACAGTCCTGGATACAGCAAATCTGTATCTGGATTAGACTAGTTGCAGGAAAGGCAGGAAACAAGTGCAAATGCAGGCTTTTAAACCAGAAAGTTGAAAGAGATGGAAAAAATGCCCAAATGGACAATAAACTACAATTTCTGGGCCAGAAACCACTCCTTTTGTGGTAGATAGGCTACCTAGTGCTCACCACTCCCACTGAGAAGCTAGAAGGCTTCCCTCCGACACAGAATGGCTTGGGGGGCTCAGAAGCTTACAAACAGTCCTAGATACAGCAAATCTGTATCTGGACTAGACTAGTTACAGGAATGGTGGGAAACAAGTGCAAATGTGACCTTTTAAACCTGAAGTTAAAAGAGATGGAAAAAACTGCCCAACGGCCAATAAACTACAATTTCTGGGCCAAAAACTACTCCTTTCATGGTTGGTAGGCTACCTGGTGCTTACCACTCCCACTGATAAGCTAGAAGGCTTTCCTCTGACACAGAAAGGCTTGGGGGCTCAGAAGCTTACAAACAGTCTTGGCTACAGCAAATCTATATCAGGACTAGACTAAGTTACAGGAGAGGTAGGAAATAAGCTTAGATTTTTGTTTACACTAGAATAGCACTAAAAACAATTCAAGTGCAGTGCAAGCTAGCACATAATTCAAATTGCATTCTGAGCTGAATTTAATTTTTGTTTTATTCAACTATGAACAGTTAAAAAGTGCCAAAAATGTACTTATCAGCTGAGAAGCACGCTCAGTCAGAAAGGAGATCCTAGCAAAGTTTTTGGATTTATCCAAAATATATGTGTAATTAAGTTGTTATTATGCCAGGAGCAACAATTCCAGATATTTCAGCAGAATATTTTTCACTTGTAAAATGTAATGACTGGAATGTTATACCTTCATTCAGCTAAGGAGGTTATCTCAGATTCAACACATTGACTTGCACTGAAGTTTTGGAGGGGAGGGAAGAATAGATGTCTTAGGTACATTTTGTAACTAGTTGATCACCTGTCTGTTACTAACTTAAAGTTTCACAATGAAATCTGAAAGGAGGACTGAGATACAGTCTTTTATAGCTAGGCACCAGTAGCTTTGGTGCATATGCCTTTGCTGTCACAGTCTGACATTTTGCATTATGCTCTGTTTCCATTGTTGTTTTGCTAAACTTATTTAGCATAAAAAGGGACCAGCATACATTTTTACTGTTTTTTCATTAGATCAGAAGTGAATATACCATCAGAAAAAATATATATATTTTTTAGTTTTTGCTTGCTCTGGCTACAGCGCCATGCTTTCAAGTGGCTAAAGCTGTAGAATCAAATTCACAGATGTACCATACTGGAAACTGTGAAGTTAGAATTGCAGTGTTAGGTGCATTTTGTAGCTCCTTATATTGTTGATATTACTTGAAAGATTCACAAAGAAACATCAAAGGGGCAGAAGTATAGTCTACTAAAATCAGTCCCCGTTAGCTTTAATTCATATGTTTTTGGTGCCATAGCCTGACAGTTTGTATTATCCTATGTTTTCATTGCAGTTGCTATGCTGCACTTTTGCTCTATATACTGCTTGCAGTAATAGACTAAACACTTCTTGTTGAGATGGAATTACATCAGAAATATGGATTCTATATATTTCTCCTGAATACAGATTTTTATTTTTGTTTCAACTCGTGGCCCCTCCACCCACACACATACGGGCGCATGCATGCACAAACACTTTGAAAGGTCTAGACTTGTAAACATTAAATTGCAATTCAAAGAGAAAAAAACTTTTGTTATAGAGTCCTTATAGCTGTAACCACCAGCTAAGTGCATTTTGTAGCTGAGGACAATAACTTACTACTCTGAGAAATTTGTTATAATTCTTGGTGTTACAGAGAAATAGTAACTTATTGCTAGGTACCAATGGTAGTCTTGTGTAGCCATACAAAATGTTCTTCATGTTTCACTGTTGCAGTGATCACATTTGGGTTATCCCTGCCAGGCTAGCCCTCAGCCGGCCGGAATACCAGAGGCTTAGTATTTCTACGTCGGTTACTGTCGCTTCAGGACTGACGTCAGGTCATCAGTAGTATAAAGTATAAAGTAAGGCATCCGACGCCATTACATCAGTCTTTCTTGCTGAGGAGCCTGAAGCAGAAGCAGTTCACACGAGTGCTGGTCGGCCGCTACCTGAGTTTTGTCTTCCAAATTTAAGCTGAAGTCTTTTAATGCTAAGTACCCCATTGGGGAATCCTTTTTTCTTGCTCTAACTGATGTCAGAAAAAGTTAATTGTCTTGCCTGTGGAAAGCAAATACCACACCAAGACTTTCATTCTTACTGCGTCACTTGCTTAGGCCCAGACCACGACATCCCTCGCTGTTGCTTTTGTGCTTTGTTTAACACCAGAACTATACATTATCAGGCCCTTATTGTAGCTAGATATTTTCGCTTACAGTCCTTGAATTCTGATATGGCTTTGGTAAGCCATTGGACAGCAGATCTTCTAAAAAAAGTAAGGATAAAGACAGGTCAAAACCTACTGAAGATGCTTCCATTAAGCTAGTTCTCCGGTCCTCAGTAAGGCACTTTCGCAGCCCCTGATGCCCACTTTTGTGGATTTGCAGGCCGCTACTGAGACTCTTCTTCGAGTAAGGCTCCTGCAGTTGTCTTTATCTTGGATGGGTCCAGAACCGATGAGCAGGCACTGGCTTCCAAGGAAGTACTTTGCACTACTGATTCTCGACACAAACTGATGACTTCATTCACATCTACTGTTCTTTCAATAACTACTGAGTTTCTTAGGCCCAGGGTACAAACCACAACCAAGAAATCGATGACCCAATCTCAGGCACCTGCTTCCTTGCCTCAGTGTCAAATGGTTAAAATGGCGGAAGACCTTATCATGCTGATCAGTGGAAGCCAAGCTCCCCCTTCCAAAAGAAAAAGAGATCTGTCCCCAGTAGTTTTGTCTGAACAGGAGTCTGATGACTCTGATGCATCTGAATATGAAGTCATGCAACCCCTCTCTGCTTATGAGGATTCTGATGTAGAAGAATCCATTCCTTCAGCCTCTCCACCTGAGGACTTTTCCTTTTGGGAAACCCTGCATACCTTAAGGGAACATTTCCAATGGGAATGTCAGGACTACCCTCAGTCTAAAAAGAGACTTAGAGAATTCTTAGATCTTCCACAGCACAGACCCCTGGCCATTCCCCCAGTCCTGGATGTTGTGGATGATGCTTTCCTGGAATCCAGTTTGACTCCTGACACCCTCCCTCCTGCTCCCAGAAAACCAGACAGGTATTACAGAGTCCCTGACACACTAATTTATTTTTAAAAATCCTACTGCTGACCCTGAGGTAATTTTTCAAGGGCCTAAAGGAATTAAAGCAACCTCTGTTAAGAATCCCACCCCCTCAGATAGGGATTCCCAAGCACTAGACAGATGGGGTAAAAACGTATACACCTCTGCTACTCTTGCTATCAGAGCACTAAATTGTCAGTTCCATATGCTAAAATTTCAACAACATACCATCGAACTCCTCAAACAAAAAGTGTCTTCCTTTCCTGCTTGTGCAGAATGTAAAGAGTTACAAGAGTTAATGCATTCTGCAAGTCAAATAACTAAGCACACCTTACACTGTGGTTTTGATACCCTAGAAGCTTCTTGCAGGGCAGCAGTCACCGGTTCTGTCCTTAGAAGGCATGCTTGGCTCAAGGAATAGCCCTTGACAGACCATGTCAAATCTAAATTATTGGATGCTTCCTTGCACAAAGACAACTTATTTGGCACCAAGGCAGAGGAGGTCTTAAAAAAGATGGAAGAAAAAGCTAAATCTATGCAGACAGTTAAAGATTTCCTGCAGATCCAGCCATGCAGATTCAGCAGGCATTGCCCTCCAAGCACTGGTCCTTTCCTGCCCCCACCAGGTCAGTTCAGCCCAGCCCCAGGGAAGCAGACCCCCCCCAGACAGCAGCCACAGGGAATGCAGAGATCAAAGCAGTGGAGTTCCTCCACTTCAAAACCAGGGAGTTCAAAGCCACCCCCCCTCATGGTAAGAACTCACAATGACTCTCTACCCCACCCCCCTCCTTCTGCCCATCTGCACTTGCCCATAGGAGGAAAACTCTCCTTCCACGCAAGCACCTGGGCAACCATTACCAACGACCGCTGGGTCCTCAGCATAGTGTCCCAAGGATACAAAGTTTCTTTCCACACACTTCCAATGCCAAAAGGGTTCCCAGCTCTACCTCCAAACCAGTGGGCAGAGGCAAAAAAGCAAGTCCTTTCCCAGCTCTCTATGAGGGCAATAGAGCACGTTCCTGCAGAACAGATAGGCCAAGGTTTCTACTCCAGACTTTTCTGATATCCAGAAAAGAGGGCACCTGGCGCCCCATCCTCGATCTATCCATTTTAAACACCTTCCTGGTGATACCAAAATTCAAAATGCTCACCCTCCAGCAACTGCTACCCTTGATCTCCAAGGATGCCTGGCTAGCCACCCTAAACCTAAAAGAAGCCTACCTCCACATTCCTATCAGGGAATCATGCAAGAAATATCTACGTTTCAGGGCAGGATCCCTGCATTTTTAGTTCTTTGCACTTCCCTTTCGCTTATCTACTGCTCCCAGAGTTTTCACAAAATGTCTGGCTCCTGCCATTGCCTTTTGCAGACAAAGGAATATCCAAAATTACCCATACTTAGACGACTGCCTAATTCAGGCAAACAGTCAGGAAAAGCTGCTCAAGCACCTGGCCTTTGTAAACTCCCTACTGTCCTCCCTAGGGTAAACTATCAACGAAAAGAAATCCAAGCTAGTACTCACCCAAAGGATTATATTCTTGGAAGCAAGCCTGGACACAGCATCCCAGATGGCATTCCTTACACCAGAAAAGCAAACTTACCTGACAGCCTGCTTCTCTCAACTAGCCACCAGACCCCAGTTATCTGCAAGGAAAATCCTGCAAGCTCTGGGGTTCATGGCATCTTGCATTCTAGGAACAAAAAAATTCAGAGCCAGCAAAACGGTGACAGAAAGATTGTATTGAATAAAAATCACAGCATATTACAAACCAGTTTCGGCTGGCCAAGCACAGCCTTCTTCAGTGTACAAAAAGTGAATTCAAAAGACAATAGCTGAATATATACTGATAGCAACAATCCCATTGGTTGATTATCACAAATGTTCATTAAGTCCCGGTGGGAACAGGGCACCTAGTCTAATTATCCATTTCCTTTCCTTTGCATTGAGTATAGAGTGCCATTGAGATTTATTGGCCCTATTACCAAAAATCATATCAATAATGATGAAATTGACACAAATAATCAGCCTGAATGAAAGATGAAACTCAGATTCTGAAGAAGTTTTTCTTTTTAATGATGAAATTGAATTTACTTGTTGGATGTGCTGTAGTGTGTTTATACAAAGCATTATATATCTTTTTTTGTTTAATGTTACTTTGGTGTTCAGAGATTCTAATCCTGAGGGGTCTGGATGTTTGTCCAACATAGAAAGCACCGCAGCTGCAGGAAGCTAAATAAATAATCCAATCACTCGAACAGTTAGAAAAGAATTGTAAATCAAAAACTTTTGGACAATTGCGCGTGGAAAATTGTTTGGACTTTTGTATGTATTTGCAATTGTTGCAATGTCCACATGGAAAACACCCCTCTAAAGGCTCCCCTGTCAATGTTGCTTCTATCAATTCAGATGATTTGTTGTCTCTGTGTTTATAATGATTAAAGAAGGAATTTAAATTCTTCCCTTTTCTGTAAGAAAAAAGACAACTTTCAGGAATTATACTATTTAGCTCCATGTCACATTGTAATATATTCCAATGTCGCCTCACACTTTGGATGAGATGATTTGAATTACGTGCAAATGTAGTTGTGAATCTGAGGGGTTGACCAGTTGAATTAGTACGTGTCTTATATGTTAATAGGTCACTTCTGTTCAAAGAGCTAACCTTATTGCTGGCCATAGCAATATTGCCACTTCTGTAACCACGTGATCTGAATCTATTGGTAATATCTGATTTATGTTTCAGATAAGTGCTATCGTCAGAACAAATATGAATTGTGACTTAGGTATATTGCGTGCAATGTGGGGTGGATGATAACTTGAAGCATGCAAGATTGTATTGTATTCTGGAAACTTCCTGTATATCTCAGTTAATAATGTATGATCCGGTGCCCTCTGAATTAGGACATCCAGAAATGTAATTGTTTCCTTATCATAGTTGATAGTGAAATGCAGGCCCTGTTATTGAGGTATGTCACAAAGTCCAGTAATGAGCCTTCATCCCTCCACACCAACCACACATCATCAAGATACCTCCATATATCAATCCTCCAGAAATATGTTCCTCTTGTCATCATAAATTAAGTGTTTCTCAACAATAAAGAGATCAGCATATATGGGGCAAGATCGCTGTCCAGAAGCATTGTTCTTTATAATAAAAAACATTGCTAGTAAGGACATAATGTGCCAAATCCACCAGAAATTTATTGAAGTCGGAACCATATAAGTTAGAGACTTCAAGCCAATAAGCCAAGGCAAGCAGCCCATCCTGGTGTGAAATGTTGGTATACAAGGCACTTACGTCTAAGGAACATTGAAACCAATCTGGATCAAGTTGTGTGTTAGAAATAATCTGCAAAAAATTTGTTGTATCTTGTAACCGTGATCGAATGTTGGTGAGCAAAGGCTTCAAATATTTGGTCAAGAATAAGGAGAGGAATATAACCCTTACCCGATACAATAGGTCTGCCAGGTGGATGTGAAAGATCCTTATGAACTTTAGGCAGAAAATATATGTATTGGTTAATGGGATCATGAACCAAGAGTTGATTCATGATGTCATCAGAAATGATAGCCTCATCCTTAGCCTGTCTTAAAAATGTCTCAATTTGTTTCTTAAACATCTGAGTGGGGTCAATCACCATATGTGAGTAATATCTAACATCATTTAATTGTCGTAATGCTTCCCTGTCATAGTCAATCCAGTTTAGTACCACCACAGCCCCACCTTTGTCAGCTGAAATTATCACAATTTCTCTGTTATTTTGAAGTTCAAAAATAGCTTGTCTTCGTCCAAAAGAAAGATTATTATGTTGTAATAAAAATATCGAAACTCAAAATGCAAATCCTTAAGTACACTGTTCTGAAACTGCAACACCATCTGATGCATGGATGGAGAAAAGTTCGATCTATGATATATAAATCTATCATGATCATAATTAACATCACTATCACCAAAAAATAACTTCAAATTTAACAGACGACAAAAATTCACAACATCCAATGCAAAAGATTCCTCTGACACAGTAAAACCTGGAATAAAAGACTTCAATATTAGTAAAACTGAATAGGAGATAGTTCAAAACATGAACTTTTATTTCAATATCGTAAACTGAATAGGAGATAGTTCAAAACATGATAAGTTAAGGACATTGTGACATGGATTTTTTTAAGCAGAGCAAAATTCAGAAGACCCTGAATGTTCAGAGCAAAAAAAAAGAAGACCCTGAAATTCTCTATTTTTCACGGTGTTTTCCCCCCTCCCGCCTGGTTCTCTGTGGTTTCCGTCCCTCCCGCCTGGTTTTGGGCCTAAAGGGGTGGACCTTGTGTTCTTTTTGGGTCGGGTGACTCTGAGACTGTTGTGGCTTCATTTTCTGTGCCAGATGAAGTGTCCTCAAAGGAGGATATTGTCTCACTCTCCTGCCTTTTAATATATATTTTTGGTTGTTTCCTTTTGTTGTTAGATTTAAAAGGAATGGGTGAAAACCTGACATGTTTGGAATTAGACATAAAAGGATTCCCCCTCCTATAATCTTCTTGGTCCCTAGAAAATTTTTTGGTTTTTCTGGATTTAAGTTCAGTGTCAAACTTACGTAGATCAGAAGCCACCTTGTTTAATGAACCCTTAAAGAATGGTTCTTTCTCATAAGTTACCAATTTGTTGACTAGAGTATTGATATCCTCTAATTCTTTATCAATGGCCCTGTTGTGGAACTTGAGTAGTTCCATAACAAAAGCCATTGTTGCTTCCTGCTGTATTTTGTTCCAATTGGAATTGAGTTCCTCATCCGCATTGCTAACATGGGGAACAGTGATTCCAGCAGTCTAGTAAGCCTTAAATAATTTACTGTGCCAAATGTTAGATCTTAAAGATCTAAGATGTTTATTTAAATGTGATCCACAGTTGGATTCAGAATCAACCAAATCAGACCCCCTAGTGTTCCCAGTGGTTGGCCCTAGTCCAAAGACCTCGAGGTCCTCTCTATCAGAGACCAGCCCACGAATGAAACTGGAAAAATCCAGAACACCAACAATAATGGCTCACAAACAACCACGTTGATGTATGTACAAATGTAAATGGACCATAACAGGAAAAAGTATCCTAAGAACCACCTGCATCCAATATATTCAAAAGCGGAACACTAAGAAAAAATCCTGGTTGATTTATAAAAATATCCAAATATACTGCCACTAATCATAAACTAGTCAACAAACCGGAAACAGAAGAGCTCAATTGTAAATGACACTGGACTGATCCAAAAATATGACCAAATTGTATAATATAAGAACTTTTAAAAATGATAATAATATAGGGACCCATAGAAGAGTATAGGACTGAGAAGTGTAAATGGGTATATATACCCAGAAGAAAAGATGAATTATAACATGAATCAAATATTATATTATATTGTGGTCCAAATATAGAGTCAAAAATAATAACTCAATATGTCAGGCCCAAAAGTCATTGCCCTGTCACTAAATGACTGATTCAAAAAACTCAAGAAAATGATAATGTGGTTATCATACAAATGTATAGTGCCCCCAAGTGAAATACTGTGTGTATATGCCAATATAAATACACTGTAGTTAAATAAACATACAAAGAACCCTTACTAGATCAAGAATGACAACTTTCACATTCAACTACCAAAATTGTTGATGCATTTTGCATTCTACTCATTCCATATGCCAGACTGCATATGAGGAAACCTCAATGGTACCTAAAAAGCCTTTGGTGTTAACACTTTCAAGACCTGGAAACTCTTATATCAATGATACCTTGCCTAAGAAAAGATTTTCTTTGGTGGGCAGCAGCATGATCCCACAACAAGAGACTACCTTTCTCACCACCCCCTGCCACCCAGACCCTCACCACAGATGCATCAGACTATACCTGGGGTGCTCACCTAGATGGCAGATGCATACAGGGCCAATGGAGCCCACAGCAAATCCATCTGCACATCAACCAAAAAGAGATGTTAGCTGTCCTGCATGCATTGATAGCTTTCAGGCCCCTTCTCTCCCCAGGGGCTCTCCTGATCAAAACAGACAACACCACTGTGATGTGGTATATCAACAAGCAGGGAGGGACTCCATCCTACCCTTTATAAAGGCTGGCCATGACCCTTTGGCACACAGCCTCTGCCATGCAACTCCACATGTTAGCACAATTCCTGCCAGGCTCTTTAAACTCTCTGGCAGACCACTTAAGCAGAAATCTTCTGGACCCACACGAGTAGCAGCTAGACCAAAGGACCTTCACCCTAATAACTCAGAAATGGAGCACCCAGAAGGTAAAACTCTTTGCCTCCCACACCAACCATCAGCTCAGCAGGTTTGGCACAAGGGAGCATCACTGCATGGCTTGGAAAATGGATGCCCTATCCTTCCCCTGGGTCAATCTCTCGGTCTATGCATTTCCCCCACTACCTCTCATCACCAGGGTACTGCTCAAAATAAGGGAGGAAAAAACAAGGACAATTCTGATTGCTCCAGATTGGCCTCACCAGCACTGGTACCATTGTTGCACAGCCTGTCCCCACTGCCACCATGACATCTCCCTCAGACCCCAACCCTTCTGACCCAGAGGGAAGGAGAATTCATGCATCCTCAATTGCAAGCCCTCAATTTGGCAACCTGGGTTATTCCCTGACCACTGATCAATATGCCAACCTCAGTAAACAGGTTCTAGATGTTATATGTCAGGCTAGATGCCCTAGCACTAAAATATCTTATGCTGACAAATGGAAAAGGTTCTGCACTTGGATCAGTCTAAGGGAGCCGATCGGGCACAGCCCTCCCTACCTCTCATCCTGGATTACTTAGCTGACCTGCTACACAGTGGTCTCTCCTTTTCCTCTGTTAAAATTCATGCCTCTGCTATATCTGCGCATTTCCACACTGAGCACCCCCTTTTCTCACACCCTCTGCTCAAACAATTCCTAAGAGGGGCTAGCAACTTGAGGCCAACCAGAAGAGCACCTACCCCAGCTTGGGACCTAAACTGTGTGTTGGAAAAGCTCACCCTGCCCCCTTTGAACCAGCATATTCAGCAGAGTTAAAATTTCTCTCCTGGAAAACAGCTTTTCTTCTGGCCATCATTTCAGCCAGAAGAGTCTCTGAGCTACAAGCACTCATGGCTTTATAGACCTTCATCATCTTCCATGATGACAGGATGTCCCTCAGGACTAACCTGTCCTTCATGCCCAAAGTGGTGTCCAGTTTGGCTCTCAACCATTCCATTCATTTGCCCACCTTTTTCCCTAACCTGCACTCTCTAGATGTGTACAGACAGCTCAGATTCTATCTAGACAGGACTAAATCATTCAGAAAGTCTGATCAATTACTGGTCAGCTTTGCTGCAGGGGCAGAGGGCAAAGCCATCTCCAAACAAACCATTTCCAAATGGATAGCACACTGCATCCATTTCTGTTGCAAGCAACACATGAAACCTCCCCTAAGGGGGTCAGGACTCACTCTACCAGAGCAGCCTCCACCTCTGCAGCTTTCCTCAGAGGAGTCCCTACCAGGGACATCCTGGAGGCTGCCACCTGGACATCTGTTTACACTTTTACCAAGCATTGCCACCTGGCTATCTTCTCCAAATCCAGGGCAGGCTTTGACACTGCAGTCTTGCAGGGCATCCTAGCTAGCTCCTAGTCTCCTTGACTGCCTCCACCCTTTTCCTCAGCTTTGGGAATCAACCCAAATGTGATGACTGCAACAGTGAAACATGAAGAACATAGTACAGTTGTATACACTTACCATAAATGTAGATGTTCAAGTGTATTCACTGTTGCAGTCCTGGTTTCCCTCCCTCCACCCACCTCTTCTTTCTCTCTCTCTCTCTCTCTCCTTACAAGGAACGTTTTAGTATTTACTTTCTACTGGTGGGGTTCTTCCACCATATCCTGGCTTCCACTTGGGGGCTCCTGACAGTTAGGACAAGAAAAACTGATGTAATGGGATCATCTGCCTTACTTTATACTACTGATGACCTGATGTCAGTCCTGACGTGACAGCAACAGATGCAGAAATACTAAGCCTCTGGTATTCGGGCCGGCCGAGGACTACCCTGGCAGGGATAACCCAAATGTGATGACTGAACAGTGAATACACTCGAACATCTACATTTATGGTAAGTGTACACAACTATAGTTTCTCTTTTTTCATTTGTTTCAAGATAACAAACATAGCATTGTTATATTTTTATGAAGTAAGAACCAAACATAATACTATTTTCTAAGAAAAAGTGATATTTTCTGTCATTTTATATGCTGTAGCAAAATACGCATATTTTACATGCACACATTTAAGATTTCTTTGTCAGTTTTCCCTGAAAGCTATAGGACTGAGCTAAACAAAATGAAAGTGGATGAAAATGGAATTTTAAGGGGTATTGTCCTGAAAATGGATGAATATCTTGAAGAAGCAGAGAGTTATTGCCATTTGAAGTTAAGGTGGATTTCAAGTCATGGAGTTCAAGCGAGAATGGCAGTTGTAAATTAACCAGGTGCAACTTTACAAAACAGACAACTGAAAACTGATTTATAGATTTCATTCCTTTCCAGAATATAAATAAACAGATGTTATCAGAAACATAAATATATATTGTCGGTGTGATTTTAGACCTAAAGAAAATGTGTTTCTGTATAAAAGTACCCTGGGATTCAGAAAAGGCTACCACTACCAGTAACCCTAACTTGTCCATTTTTCCATTTGTAGTAGTCATTTCTGATTCATAGGCAGCCCCACTGCAGTGACTGTACATGCTCTGTAGAATCATCACGGTGGTGTCTCCATAGCATACCTCAATGGCAATGAGGCATTCTGGGGAATAGGTTCATATGTAGGTTCATATGGAATTAGCCTATGGAAATGCCTATGGTAAGGTAATTATGCAGCAGTATAAATTAACAGTGCCAACTGCATTAATTAACATAGCTAGAGGGAGAGACCACATAGAAGGAAATTCATAGGGAATTTAGCAGAGAGGTAGTGTGGATATTTGTGGCAGCAGCATGTGTGTGTGTCTGTAGGGGTATGACAGGTTTCAGGTCAGAGAGAGTGTATGTGTGTTTGTGTATGTGAGTGCATGTCTGTACTGTATTAGGGTTTCCTTAAGGGTTAGGTAGACTAGGTGTGTGTGTGTGTGTATGTGTTTGTGTGTGTGTGTGTGTGTGTGTGTGTGTGTGTGTGTGTGTGTGTGTGTGTGTGTGTGTGTGTGTGTGTGTGTGTGTTTGTGTGTGTGTGTGTGTGTTTGTGTGTGTGTTTGTGTGTGTGTCTGATTGGGTGAGGGGGAGTGCACCTAATGTCCAAAGTGTCAGGTGTAATGTGGGGTGTTTTTTCCATACCTCTCAACTCGCCCTACACTAATGAGTAAAAGCTGTTATACTAGGGTTGGGAAGACACTAGATGCCAGGGACACTTTTGAAATACTGCTCCAAGTAAGTTAAAAAGTTAATAGAGCCATAAGTATTTGCAGCATGAGACATTTAATAAAGAACAAGAAGTATGAAGTTCTAATGACTAGTATTATTGACAGACTATATTCAACCATGATGAAAGACATGGATGTTCTGTAAAATCAGGGACAGTTGAGAGGTATAGGGATGTGTGTGCGTATGTGTGTTGTGAATGTATGTATGCATGTGGGAGAGTGAATGAGGGGTGCCTATAGCAATGAGATACAGAGGCTACCAGTGCCAATTATCACAGCTAAGTACTGATGGCAGCACCACTTAATTTAGAGATAGGCAAATGTGCTAATAATGAGGTCTTTCTTCATTGCAGATGATCTATCACTGAATCACAGTTTTTTTATGATCGTGAAAAGTGATCCTTTTTTCTGCAGCAATGTATGCTCATAGCAAGTATCCCAGCCATGATCTTTTTATTCTTTGCATATGTTGAGGCATAGAAATGACATTAACATTTTTAACTTTCAATTTTTCATTAAAGTATTAAAGTTCAGAAGAACAGATATATTTATTTAGTGTTATATTTTCGAAGAATGGTCTTCATAAAAACAAATATATTAACTATCTCTTCAAATTTTAATATTCTAAAATAAATCTGCTCATTCAAAAAGATTTTCAAATACTTGTGGGAGGTTGGTGTAATGGTTAAGGTGCTTACCTTATAAACACAAGGTGCAGGGTTTGATTCTGACATGGGGTAATTGGCTATGCTTAAAATGGCCCATAAGGATAGTTAACCTATGAACCTACTACTTTTTGCTTAAATTCTCAATGTATTTTTAGTGTGTTAACATGTTTATACAGAAAAATACATAAATGAGCCCTTTCAGTTTACATTTTACAATGTAAACTAACACAATAAACTGCACTTAACTTTATTTAACTACCAGTGCAGTATTTTTTAAGCATCTCTGATTTCTACTTCAACTTAAACATTACTATAAGAGTGTGTAATGAAAGTGAAGCACTACAAAATCTAATTTATTTGCAGACTAGTTCTATACCTCTGTGTGGCTGTATTTGCTTACTGTTTCGGTTCTGTTTTTTTTTTTTCTCTTTCTTAACCTGTTTGTGTTGCACCTTCTTTCCCTTTCATTCATTTTTTATTTTCCATTTTTTTCGGTTATGTCTAATAAGTCAGTTCTCAATTTCATAACAGCATGCATTAGTATTGTTTTCTAAATGATTGCCTTTAACTTTCCATTACTGTAACTGATTTATTTTAGCAAATGTAAAACACCATAACCAACATATAAATTACAATATAACATGCAAATCTATTATATAAATGCATCATATCGCATTGTTAATCTTATAATCATAAAATATTTATTGCAAAATAGCATCTGTAATAAGTAATGCATATCAGATTCAGTTTTGTTTCACTAGTCGTGCATTATAATGTAAACAGTGTTTGAGAGCATTTAAATCATCTTTAGTCTGTCATATAACAAATGTTCTTAATAATAAATATGACTTGCTCATCAATGGCTAAATATATCATATGACACAAAAAATTAAACTTATTAATGATTGTTATATGAAATAATAAAGTATGAGATTATAAAATGCAAACCCAATTGTTGTTACTTAGGAAAAACATAATGCTAGTTTATAAGTTGCATTTATGTCATCTGCTATTTAGTCTGCCCATTTTAAGAGTTTGAATACTCCTGACTAAACCACTTTTATTCAAATATAAATAGAAAAATGAAATGTCATGTTTATTTTTATAGTGATAGCTTGCTTCTACTTAATATAAACAAGTTAAATAACTGAACTAGGGTCAATACAGTGGATATGAGAATTACAGTACAGGTGGTGACCTGAGATGTATGACTAATCAGGATTTTCTAAGGCATTAAGGTGTAGCACACAATATGAGTCAAGTGATTATACAAGAAAATACTTTGTCCTCACGTTGTACACTTTTGTTATGGTCATACTCATTTTAATTTTCTAGCTATACCCATGGCTTCAAAAGGGAAGTGGACTTAACTAAATGCTAATAATATATACAAAATGTATAGAACTAATAAAAGCAACCACTGAAAAACAGATTAAAACACATTCTTCATTCCATTTCCGTTCCTCCAATGAGGCAATGCATTACTTGTTAACTGGTATGACTCTCTTAAAAACTGCATTAAGATAGTGTTGCAAATAACTTGTGTCTTCTTTTCTATCTCATCCAGGATGTACTGGAGTAGCCACTTCAGCAAAAGCCACTCAAGTTCATACAAAGTAAAAGCTAAAAAAACAAACAGGGAAAGAAATTTCTTGACAGGTCCAAAATGGCATCTCTTAGTCAAGCTTCCTCAAGAGTGTGTTACCTACAAAAAAAGAAAACAGATGATGGTGCCTGAAAAGATGATTGTCTTACCTTAGCCAAGCAACTATTACAGGGTATTAATTCTGGTGCTCAGATATTCTTACATGAGGGCAATGTCACTAAAGAAATTGCTGAGGAAAATTTGATGGAGCATTCTGGCAAAGACAGAGACAAGGCATCTTCTGCTGTAGATTCCATAGACCATAATTCTCATTACGAGGAACTTGCTCCTCTCTACCTCCTTTGGAGGAATTTTCTTTCTCTCACACTATTTGCAGGATGAATAAGGCATTTTATATTATGATGCCAGTGAATATACCTCATTCTACTGAATGAAAAAGTAAAAACACGACTGTATTCGGAAAATAAGCTGCTGGCTCCTCTTTGAACACTGAGACCACATTTAATACTTAAAATACCAGCATTACAAAACACTAAAGTTAGCGCTTTCATCTTGCTCTCTTAAGCAAGACTTCTTCAGACAATTTTGACAATTAATCAAACCAACTTATATACGTAAATGGATATCACATGATTCATTTTACATTTAAAAGGATATCCTACCCTGTTAAAATCAGGATCAGCAAAGTAGCTTATTTTCCGAATACCTCATTCTACAACTATTCCTCCCATTTTGCCAGCCTTGGAGGATGTGTTTAATGCTGGCTGTAATATTTCTCTCACCTACATTTTCCCAAAAAGGTGGATAGACTGGAATGTATAAAGTACCTCAAAATCACAAGCTTTTGTTTTCTTATCTTAGATCAGCTCCAGCTGTGATATCGACTCCTTTGCTAGCTGGACTGTTAGTCAATACTAGCCCCTCCTCTGTGGACAAACAAGGCAAGGGATTGGACATATTTGGTAAGAGAATTTTCTCCTCTTACACTTTAGCTTATAGAATTAACTGCCATGCACATATGTGGACACTTATTCTGTTTTGTGCAGACAGTTTGAGAGAATAAACCACCTCACTTCCTCCAGAGGATAGCTGTTTTCTGAATACTATAATTTCTAATCATTCTTAAATATTTAAACTTGCTTTGAAGAGTGTGTATGATTGTGCAGAAACAGCAAACCTAAAACCAGTGCTTCCCTTTTCTGCTCAGATCCAAGTCAGTTTGTAACTGGCGGCAGTTTCTATGTGGGTAAAGGTGCAAGGCCTTTGGAATGCCTTAGACAGACCAAAGCATGTTAATGTCAAAGAGATGTTGATTGTGATCCTAGCCTTGAAATCTCTTTGTGATCTATGGTCCCCTGGCAATCTTCAGATAATTACAGACAACAGTGATATGGTACATAAACAAGTGGGGAGGGGCATACCCTCTGTGCAGGTTGGATATTATGGATTCGGAGTAGCTATACAGCATTCCTTAACACTCAAAGTGTCTTATATTCTGTCAGAACAAATTATAATGGCAGACAAGCTAAGCAGGTCCAGGACAGACCCTCATGAATGGAAACTGAATCAAGGATTCTTCCAGGATTTGGTCCAAATATGGAGAAGAGCTCAGATATATCTATTTGCCTTATTTCAAAATAGACAACTGAAAGATTCTTCTTTAGGGCCCCATGCTAGCCAGCCTAGAAAACAGATGCATTTTCATTACAATGGTCTGTAATGTTTCTTTATGCATTTCTACCCTTTCAACTGATATCCAGTGTAATTCTAAAGATTCAGATGGATTCTCCAAAAATTATTGTGGTGACTCCATTTTGATCTCGGCCACATTGGATGTTCATCATCATTTACACTACCTCAGTGGCATATGGGTTCTTCACCTGCATAAACACACACTGGCAGGATTCCAGAGCTCAGGAATTTCCTTCTCTGACACCCTGTGATAGGGGATCTGCTAAGCCCCCTCACATCAGCTGAATCCTAACCCATGCCACAGGAAGTCAGTTGTCTTTTAGTGCCAGCTAAAGGAATCATAAAGTTGAATCTCATCAGCAGCCTACATTGTCAGTTTACAGCTTCCAGACTCAGATAAGATCCCTTTGGAAACTTACCTCCATCTTTATAATTATATACTTTAGATTTCTTTCTCTATTATTCAAAAATTATTATATTGTATTATATTTGTGTCTGTTGACTTTTTATTTTAATATACTTGCTATTTATTTCTGCTGTTAATTCCTCTCCAAATTTTATCTTACTACTGTGTTGTTTGTATGCTTGATATTGCTTTTTAGCAGTTGTAGTGATTTTCTGTTTTGTGAGTTGTACTGGAAAACTGTAATTCCTGTGGTTTTACACTAGGGGCTGACTCACGCATGTAGAGCTGTGATTTAATCATGCCTGTTGTTCATGTTGTTTCTCTGTTTCATTTTGAAGTTTGACAGAAAAATGTTGCTTTTTTCACTTTTTCTTCATTTATATGATATTTACTACTGATGTAATGTTAAATCATGATTTTACCGTAAATTATTTTATTTGCATTTTCTATGGAGATTTTTTCATTTCTGTCAAGGGATCTCTAAGTAGATGCTTATTTAGGTTGTTTAAAAAGTTTTTTTATTTGATTTAAGGGCATATATTTGACTTTTTGTCATTATTCAAATAAATTAATTTTACTTGGTACTGTGACTACATGTGCTGTTCTTTACTGCACTGTGTACATACCTTAGCCAGAATGCAGAGAAATCAGGTCTATATGTGGTTCTAGAACAGCAGACAGCTCAGATTTTAGCAGGAGGCAGCTGGGATGAAACCTAGTCCCCATGGTAACTTCTAGCAGGGTCACAGACCCAAGAGTTGAGGACTTCGACATTCTCCAGGGTGCCCATGTTCCATTCATTTGTGAAAAGCAGCAAACATTAGACTTTGTCCAACTGTCCTAGTCAGGAATAGTTGGAACTGTATGTCCCTTCTCTTCTCAAATACCTGGACTTCAGTTTCAAAGGATAGTTGAATTTGGACAATAATATCCAGAGAATACAAACTCTCTTCAAAATCTACTCAGTCCCATCATCTTACCTTAGCAGAGAAACTCTCTAGGGTAAGAAATGTGCAGTTTCCTCTCAGAAAGGTCTATCCAAGAAGTCCCACCACACCTAAAGGAGTTTGCATATTATTCAAAGTAATTTTTGTCAGCAAAAATGGACTCCAGGTCAGTTGTGGACTTAGGTGGCATAAACATCTTTACTCCCTAATAAGCCTAAACCTCTGTATAGGGTCCATAATTTGCAGTTCTGGATTCTGTCATTCAGTCTCATCAGTGTTCCCATGGTGATCACCAAATGCATGGTGTACTTATAGCTCTACAGAAGCTGCAGGGAGATATGATCTTCCCGTATCTGGATGACCGGCTCAAGACTATTTTATTAGCTTAGGCTCTGACTAACTAGGGAGTCCCTGCACAGAATGTTTAACTGTTTAGGAATTGCACTAAGTTGATTCCATCCAAGCTGCTCATACTCAGCTGCTAGTTGGACATTATATACACTGGTGGGCATGTCTTCTTCAGTAATGGAGACTTCCTGTGGAGACCCATGTCTTTTAAGATAATCAGTTCTAACCCTGCTTCATCTCAGCTGTATCTAAACACCATGCTATCTGGTAGCTTCAGGCACCCCATGTCAGACTTCAAATGAGGGTATTTTAATAGACTGTTGGGTTTGAGTGTTCCTCAAGTTCGGATTCTATGTTCCATCTTATCAAGATATCCAAGATCTTCAAACACCACCTTTAGTGTTAGATGGTATTGGCAGTCTCACTTGTGGAAACGTCTTTCATATTCCTCAAGTCTGAGTTACTAACAAGCACATCTGCACTATAATGGGGCATTATGATGAGCAGACGGTCCAAGATGTCTAGATGTTTTTCAAGTTCAGTCTTAAGGTCAGCATCTTTTTGATGAGGGTAATCCTCTTAATGTTGTGCATATTGCAGGATTCCCTTCACCTGGATGAAGTTTCCATCTACTTAGAAAAAGTGGCAGTTGTTGATATATCAAGAAGTGTTGCACCCATTCTTATCTTTTATGTTGAGAGGCACTATGAGAGGCTGGGATATGGCCATCCAATCAATCTGTTTTCTGGTGGCCAGTGATAATCCAATGAGGTCAGTTCCCTTGAGAATAGGCTAAATCATTACTTTCTGGTGTTCTACGTTTTCCTGACCCACACAGTTACTTGCAAGTGGTTTCTTGTTTGGCTATCTGACCAGTGCCAAATGCAGCATATTTTCTTGACTCCACCCCTAAAATGTCATCCCATTGATATCCTTATCAAGAGGTAGTCTTCTGGACTCCTCTATACTTTTCCTGTATTTCCTCAGATGATGAGATTCAAGCAGAAATCCAAATGCTAGAAGGGAAAATTCTCCTCATATCTCCTTGTTGGCCTTTGCAACATGTTTTCCCCTGCTCCTCCCTTATAAGAGCAGTGGAAGTTTTTCCACAAAGGTATTTTATCTTACTTGCTTCCACAGTGCACATCATGCTGAAGTTCAATGAAATATTTATTTTATTTATTTATTTACAGTTTGTTTACTGGGATAGTCCATTAGGTGAGAAGAGCCCATTTTCAATGGAGTCCCGGGGAGAAAAGCTCCATAAAAACATTATGCAATGTAAACAAATCATTAGCATTAAGTGATACAGTAATACAGGTGAAGAACATAGTCTAAAAAATACAGTTTACAGTAGAAATTTAAAAAAGAAAACTTAAGAAAAACATTAATAAATATTCACAAATACATTTGTTTACACAATGGAAATATTACAGTAGAGGCAAAAGAGCTTCACATAGGTATCATAAAGTGATAGTAGGGCAGGGGGCAAGAGGAGTTAAGTGTAGAAGTAGGAAAATATCTTCTTACTTTCTTTATGAGTTTTTCTGTCTTGCTCTTACATCATTTTGCTTCTCACATTTAAAAGTTTTTTTGCAAAGGAAAACACAAACAACAAAGTACTTGCAGCAATTTTGTTCTAATTTCAAACCTACTGTGCAGGCTATCACACATCTAATTGTGTACTGCAAATTGCAGTTGCATTACTTCCCTTCCCTGGGTACATAAATGTATTTAACCTTTTGTTGGCTGACGGTAAAGAACAACTTCAGTAATTATGAGTTTCATAAGCCAGGAAATGTGGATGAATCGGGAAAGGCAGGAAGATGACAGTACCTGAAACTCACAAAATTTCAGTTTGTAAAAAGACTGTTATCCCATCTATTTCCTCATTTTTCTGCAAGGTCATTTTGCAGATTATTAGGACACATGTAGGAAACAAAAATGTAAGAATCACCTGAAAAATAAACATTGACACTTTTATTGAGGAGTTTCAGAATTTATGGAAATTTATCACTATATCCATTCTAAATGGATGAAATTTTGATTTTCCAGCAATGACTATGAAATCTCATCAGTTTTGCTATTTAAGTGCATTACGGGTAAAAACGTAACTTTCCAAGAAAATAAAATCATTTAGGGTTTAAATAAATACAATTAGAAATAGCTACTCATTGGGTTGCAGGCAGGTTTGGATTGTGTAAAATTTCACGATAAAATATAACACACATGCTTTTTTCACGATTTCTGCCTATAGTAGTTCTTTAAGAGCCCAAGGCAATATTTTCTGTTTCGATTTACAAGTGGATGATGCTTTCCCTTTTTTCAAGATCTTTTCATTTGAGGGAAGTCCAAATAAGGTGATACAGTCTTAATATGAATAACATTCAAGAAGCAGTTTGAGAGCAGATTTAATTTCATGTTCAAAGAATTTTGCTGCCATTTCGCTAAAAGAAAATTCACACTCAGTGAAGTTGCATTTTTCATTTTATGCATTTACATGCTACAATATTTGCAACCACATTGTTTTATGAAATAACTAAGCATTTACATATACAATCAGCTTAATGTAACTTTCTGCATCCTATTGAAAAGCATTTGCAGATTTTATTCAGACTATCGCATTTCTTCTCTGAAAACAAATACATTTGTTTTACTTTAATGCAGCAGCCATCTAATGTTCTGACTTCCATAGTGTATGAGATATACATATCCTTTTTCTCTGCGCACCTTCTCCACGACATGACATGAAGTCTTCTGAGTATAGTAACCAAAATTCTAATGTCCAGCTCTATCTCAGTGCAGATATTATTAAAATTCCTAGGTGGTAGCAGCTTCACCCATGGTACAGTATGCCAAGCTACAAATGAAAATCCTACAAAAATTGTTTAAGTGCAGCAGTCCAACATGAGAATCCCATGACCCAGCAAGTCAAGATTTCCAAGGCCTGCAAATCTCACCTTCGGTCATGGCTAATTTCAGACCATTTGCCCTTTTGAAATCTCTTTCAGTTTACTAATTATTCAGGTGTTAGTCACCATAGATCTGTGGGGGAGGGGTTTTACTGCCAGCAATTTGCTCAGAGTGTCTGGTCACCTCGGTATCCCAGCTTCCAAATTAGTGTTCTCACCATATTTGCCTTTTTGGATTCCTTCATGGCATGATTGCCATACACTCTGAAAATGGTGATTGTGTGGTATATCAGCGAGCAGTAGGAACTTGTTCTTACCCCAGTACTTGAAGGCCATAAGGTTTGGCATAGAGATATCCAGTCCCACTTTTTAGTAGTTGCCATTTACATTCCAGGGGGATGCAGTTCTCCTGTAGTCAGGCTGAATCAATAACTGCACCTCAGTGAGTGGTTCTTAGCCATTCTTTGGCTTGTAAACTCTTCCATCTGGGGGCATGTATAGTGCATGTGTTCACATCTCTGACCACAAAGTGCTCCAACATCATCTGTTTTATTCCTCCCCTGAGAAATCAACATAGAGATGCTGTGGTTCTTAAATAGCCCTGGACTCTGTTATGTTTATCTTGCTTCCTCTGATGATGATGTTTATTCAAAAGGTGAAACTTTACAAGGCCAAATTCCTTCCAATAGCCCCTTCTGGAAAAACCTGTAAGTATATGCATCAGCAAAACTCTTCTGCCCATCCCACTTGCAAACCTCACACAGATATTTACTTCCTCAGACTCGTAGCTTAGCTTCAGTTTTGTTGTTCACCAGCAACCTCTTCCTTTCTAGAAGAGTGATACAAAGCCTCTCCTCTTCACAAAAGCCTTCTATATATAACATGTGCAAAGGTAAGAGACTATGCTATTGCATCTGACTGCTAAGAAGGGCTTGAATCACTGTTCTGCTCCTGTCTTATCAGTTTTGGACTACTTTTTGCAGGTCATTGATTCTGTAGTCAGTGTAATATGAAAATAAAATCTGTTGGCCATTTCAGATTTCTGCTGAGAATTTGAATCGTCTTGCCTAGTACTGCTCAAGGTGTTCCTGGCATTTGTGAACCTTTTTTATGAGGCATCCCCTACAGCAGCTGGTATCACCACGGGACTTGTATTTTATGCTAGAGAAGCTTATCCTACCTCTGTTTTAACCAACTTTTTCAACACATCTAAGATTCCTGTCCTGGAAAACAGTATTTCTGGTAGCAGTTACCTTTCTAAGAAGAATTTCCATTGATTGACCTACTCTTTTTGTCAAAACCCATACATTGTTTTTTTCAGAGAGACAAATTTCACTTAGAGCTAAACCATTATGCATCCCTGAAGTGACCATGATGGCGAATCTAAACCAGAATATCAGCCTATCTGTTGTTTTGAAGTATAGTAACCAAAAAAAGTATGTACTTCATTGCATGACCACCTACCCAGAGTTTAGGTTCTATATTAGCCGTATTAAAGACATTTACAAGGATGACCAGCTTTTTATCTCATTTACTAAAGCCATTTTAAGTCAGAAGGTATTTAAACTTTTACTGTCCATGTGGTTATCTAGCTGCAAGTCAAATATGGGAGGTGTTTTCACTGAGTACCAGAGGCCATTTCCACCACAGCAGTAACAACTTCTACCCTTCTTTTTATGAGATGCATCCTTTGATGACGTAAGTGTAGCAGTTGTCTTCCCTCAATACTTTCTCAGGACTATGAAAGCAAGATGCTATATATAAGTCCAGTTCTTCATTCAAGGCCATTGTAATCTGGAAGATGTTTTCATAGGGATGTCTACCTGGGAAGATATACAAAGGTTTATTATTCTCTTGTCACTCAGAAAAGACCTCTTCTTTTCATATAAGAAAGGTATGTATTTATCATAATGATGAGCTTTGCAAGAGGTATATACATCAAGAACGTTTTGTACTTAACACACCGGAAAGCTGTGTTAGGATTAAACACATCCTCCATAATATACTCTCCTCTGCTTCCCTGCCTTTGTTGTTGGTGACCTAGAATTCCTCGTCCTTTTCCCCTACTCCTAGTTGTTTCATAATCCTCAGCCCTCAGCAGAAGTTATAGAGACAGAGAGACAGGCCACTTGAGATGCATGCTAGAAGAGGGTGACAGGTGTTAGTAGCCTGAGGAAGTTTTATTTGCTGAGCAGTCCTAACAGCTGTAATTAGTCCTGTAGTGACAGATGATGGCTGTACCTAGCACAGGCCTATCATTATGGAGAGTACATGTTCTTCTTCTTTCGACTTTTCCCGGTTAGGGGTCGCCACAGTGGCACTCCAGTACACTAATGATTGGCAGTAGATTTTATGGTGCTGAGGTGCCAGCCCGATGCCCAACCTTCAACGAAGGCACGCCCATTCAAGCATGTCTTTCGAACGCCACTCGACTGCGGGGAGGACATACAGACTCCACACAGAAGGCGCTCCAGCCGAGAATCGAACGGGAGAACCTCTTGCTGTGAGGCGACAATGCTACCACTGCACCATAATGTTCATATATTCCAAGGACAGGGATGGGTCAAGACAGATTATTGCATTGGGTTAGCTGCAGTACTTGGACACAATTTAAGATGACTCATTTTGTCAGGATCTTTATTCACACATTTTATCTTGTGAATTATCCAGGAGGTATGCAGTTGGTAAAATGTTATCTTTTGTGTGTGTTTATTGATCTTGCTCTATAACAGGGCTCCTAAAAGTTTTAAAATTAAATTATCAGAAAAATGTTTATAAAATTCACAAACACTTTTATGATATCATATGAATGGATTGCAGTATGACATATTAATGAGCCTACTTGACAGTTTGAAAAAACATACTTAGATGTTTTATAAACATTTTTCCAGAAAGTCTTCACGTCTTACCACTTTGGATCAGGACTGGTTAGTTCAGTTTTCTTTGTGGTTATCACTTGAAAGGAAGACCTCTTCAGCCTTATTGTCAATGACTTAATGTTTGCTTGGGAGTGATGGAATTACACACTGTGTGGTTATCATAATTGTTAAAATAACAACCAGATGCAGATGGTCAGGATGACTCTAGTACTTACATTTTCAAATATAAAATAAATGATGGATAAATGCTAATGACATAGATTGTGCTTGTATTTAGAAAGTTTGTATTATAATGTACCCATCATATTACATTTTTGTTGCATTTTATTACAGCTCTTGTATAAAACCCCGTGAGATGTTTTATTTGTGTAGTAAAAACTGATTAGAATGACCAATTAGAGTTAATACACCCCTGCTGTTAAAACTCTTATCAGCATGAGCGAGTTGAATCATTTGTGCACATAAAATGTATATATTCACTCCTACCTCTTTAAACCTTAGTGGCTGAACTTGTCATGATTTTGCTAAGTAGTTCCTGTTTTTTAATGAAAAAAGAACTGTCCTAAGGCAGCAATATAATTTATATTTGTATCTGTATCTTGTAAATAAGTCTGAAATATTCTGAGTTTTAAATGACCAGGAAATAGAAAGTAGTAAGACAGACAGGCCATCTGGAATTAATTTATTTGGAGTCAGGTTGTCACGCTCCCTACTGTCTCACCGTTATTCTTATTAAAAAAAAATATCCTGGCATAAGTAAAAAAAAAAAAAAAGTTGAGTATTAATTGCAGTTATATGTTATTCACAATTTAGCAAGGGTGTGGTTTATATCTGAAAATATGCTGGGGTGGTTATTTCTCACTATGCTAAGATGCTTTCGGCAATTATTTAGAAATCACGTATGATACGCTAGATATTATACAACCTGTCACATGCAGTAAGTATACAAATGAACAAATAGCACTTCTCCTTCATCGAGTTTCTATCACATTGTACCTTTTGCACTCTACCACAGACTAATGCCAGTCACAACCTTTAATCGGCAACATAAATTATTCTGCATGAGTTGGCGGCCATTGTTTGCTGCTGTAACTGGCAAATCTGAACTTTCACAGCACCTTAGGACACTTACAGTGCATTTGCAGTACATGCTATGAGAAGCATTTTCTAACTGAAAATATTCTCAGATTATAACATAATGGCAGTTAAGTATTAATTTGTATTAATGACTATTTGCTGCTAGAAATATGCTGAGTCATGTTGTTTTTAATTATGAGAGTTGACTGTGTTATATGCTACATGCGAGACCAACAACATACAGGTTTAGATAGAGAAATGATACGCTTCGACTGAATATTTATACTGTGTTAAATAAATGAGGTATTCTGACTTTTTTCTTGTATGAGGACCTATTGTTACAGCATTCAATATGAATTTCTTATATCAGTTTGGACTTGCATTTAAAACATTTGCATCATAAAAAACAAGCATCACTACTTTTATTTAAAATGCTGGACTACTTGAATATGTTTCACTATATTTGAAGTTTTTTCAAGGTAGTTTCCTATTGAGAATTGCTGGTTTTCAAGTAGTGCAAATATATATTCCGTATCAAGGTAACTTAGTTTATATTGCTTCACTTTTTTATGTCTGTCTTTTTTCAAGTTTTTGAAATCAAATAAATATAGTTAATATCATTAAATGTATGGTTACATTTGATCTAAAACAGCAAAGTGTTTATGACAGCCACTGTAAATCTTTAAATGCTTTAGCCATTTTTCTGAGAGTTAAATTCTATTATGAGAAGTCAGCACTGAATATATATATATTCCTTTGGGAAACCATAGCTTTTGAAGAAAAGAATTACTCAGATTAATGAAATTATGCAAGTTCTGATATAGCAAACAGCAGAAGTGGAACATCCAATACATACAGCCACATATGGGAAGTGCAGAAGATAAACACACATACACAGACACACACACACACAGACACACACACTGTGTCTCTTTATACGCACACACATAGATATAGCTGTATTCATATAGTGCACACCTACAAACACATCTGTGCATGCATATATAACACTCACACAGACATGCGTATGTGTGTGTGCATATGTATATATATATATATATATATATATATATATATATATACATATATCTGTGTGTGTGTATATATACATATATATATATATATATATATATATATATATATATATATATATATATATATATATAAATACAGGTATATGTGTGTGTGTGTATATCTATGTATATCTGTATCTAATCTATATCTGAATATATCTGTTTCTCTCTCTCTTTCTCTTTCTCTCTGTCTCTATCTGTATATATATATATATATATATATATATATATATATATATATCATATGATCTAAATCAGCTATAATTGACCTGCAAAAGATGGAAGACTGGAACATCAAACTAGCTTATACTCCAAAAGCTGGTAATGGAAACCAAAATGTTTTTGAAGGAGGGCAAGCCCCCTGCATCTCCCACATCCCCTGCAAATTGCATATACCAACTCTGAGATCACTCCACATTGGGAAACAGCAAATGCCTGACCCCAAGAAATACTGGATGTGTGTTCTGGTCTTTAGTCTTTTTTAGGTAGATCAAATGGAAGTTCAACCATATGATATAACCCTCCGTGTGTGTGTGTGTGTGTGTGTGTGTGTGTGTGTGTGTGTGTGTGTATATATATATATATATATATATATATATATATATATATATATATATACACACACACAAGAACACATATATGTACATGTATTTATATATACACACACAGGGGAACCAGATACTGAGTTCTGTACCGTAATATAGAAGCATAGTTGTGTTGGACTAATGTATCTGTCGCTGTTGATTAAAGTCTATATGATTCTACTTTAGATATTTATTTACTTTGCCTTTAATACTGCAAACCTATTTATGTGTATTTTTTGAATGATAAAGTTATTTAGAATATTTGTCTGATAGCCAACCTGATGCTTTATTCTGAAATGAATGCAGTATTATTTTAATGCATTTAACAGAATTCCTAGGTATCGTGTAATGCTTGTTCTATAAATGTGCCACTGGGAGGAAAATTCCTCATCTAAACAGGCACCCAAATTATTTGCATTGCTTGGGGGGTACTCATAATTTGTAAAGCTGAGTTCACCATATTGATTTTAACACATATAAAGCAGCCAGATAAGTTATACATAATTAAACAATCCCTAACTGAAGAATTCTAGTTAGCCTTTCAAAACTGAACAGTCTATCTCCATAATTTATTCCTGATATTTTTACAAATGAATCTATTACCCATTCTCAGACTAACCCACTTCTTAATACTTGTCAGCTGTACTATCTGTTACAGGATTACCTCTCTGCATTCTGCTTCTAAATGTTTTTTTCAAAAAATAAAAAAGGTAGCTAAATTACTCCTCCTCTGTATATTCTGTGGTGCTGATTGTCTCTTCCCATGGTCAATCAAACTCTGAGGTGTTTCTATTATTTCCTTGATATAACATCTCTTTAACTCATACAAGCTTATAGAGCCCTTTTTGTATACCCGTAGCTCCTTATGGCATCCAGATCTTTTTTGGGGGTCAGGTTTCATTAACTAAGTGCCATATCAGCTTATAACGGGCTCTATATGAAAGGGCAAGGAATTATTAAGACAATGTCACTATAATTATTAATCTAGGATGCTCTGCAGTACAGAAATTAATTATTGCTTGACATTTATTATTCATATTTTCATGTTTATATTTTCATAACTGAGAGACCCACATTCTTTTGAGGAGTGTAGTGTGATATGCACTGGTGGAAGACCACAACATTCAAATTCAATACCCATTTATGTCATACTGTACTGCAGATATTGCTAGTAGTTTATTAGTAATTAAAAATAAATAATATTTCCATGTGTACTTAATAATTCCAAAGCAAACTGACTTACAGATTATTAAATGGCATCAGGTGAAAGCTTAGATCATGTTGAAGAAAATTGCCTTTGCTAATTGCAGTGTAAGCTGCACACCTTGAGAGATTATTCAGTGTTATTTGTATTGCTAATTATATACTGAAGTGTGTGTTTTCATATTTCTGTAAACATCTCAATAAACATGCAGAGAGTGGAATTGCTTGCTGTCATGTGAAAGCTTATCTCTGGTTAACAAAAGTGTTCTAACAATATATGACTAGGTAGTATAGTTTTCAAGATATGGCAATTTATTTGTGAAAGTTTAGCAAAAATATAGTTGTGGGTTTATGTGAATTGTAAGATACTATAGTATTTATAGAAAGTCTGTCAATATACTGACTTTTCACTATGAAGAATACTTCTTACTGATAGTATTGATAATTCTACAGTTTTAATATTTTTATTTTTCATGAAATATTTACATTTGTTTATTTTATGCATTTTAAGTTGATTTTCAGAAAATGCTCTGGAGTGCAAGGATGTCTGTAGGCTGCTAGATGTATGACATTCCACACCACATAGGTGCTAATGAGTTACCATCTCCTCACTCAGAAATCCTTCTGAGCAGAAAAGGACTAAAGTGTAGTGAACCAGGTAAAACATTCAAATGCAGTCTAATTTCTCACTGAACTCATCTAAGCAAAATGCTTGAGAAAGCAGTGTATAATCAATTTGCTGATTATCATTGTAAGAGTATATTCTAATCTAGCACCCACATGAATTCCTTAAATTAAGAGGTACCCAAATCAAACTGCAATACTCACAGTTACTGACACTATTTTAACTAAAGCTATAACCTACTATCAGACTTCTTACCCCTTCAGGTTTAGGGTCCTCAACAAACTACCTCTCTGACAGGTTATTTGTAGATTTAACAGTATGTTGCCATCCATCACAGCATCACTACAGGTGCTCCTCAAAGATCAGTTTTTGGGTCCTTTCTGTCATGCCTTTTCATTAACATCTTTTAACTTGCTCTCAGACTTCCAATCTTTGGTCCCTATGATGATGATGACCTAGTGACCTGCATATCTTTTTCTCAGTATGCAGCTATATTGAACAAACTTCAGACAATAATTGATAAGTTTTCTGTCAGGCAACAGAACAAGTAATGTATGCTAAATGCTAAAAAAAACTAAAGATTATGTTCTAATGTACAAAGCCGAAGCTTAAAACCTTATCTATCTTTCTTGACCATTGGGTATAACAAACAAACCACTGAACAAGTTGATTCCTTAAAATACCTAGGTCTGACTCTAAATCCTATTTTAACAATGTCCATTCACATGTCAAAATTCTGAAAGCAAAAATTAACTCAGCCCTGTTATAAAATCTGTTATTCTCTTGTACCTGAAGATTTCAAAAGCTTACATTGTCTTATGTACATATTTTCCTTCTATGTTTACATTGTTTTGTATTTCTCTTCTACATAATATAAAATGTAATTTGTCTTGCTTTAACTTATACTATAAATTAGTAGCCCACATACCAAATAAACTGACAATAAAAAATAAAATAAAATAGAGCTGAAATAAATAAGATATTATACAAAAATCATCAAAACTTGAAAACAATCTCCCTCTTCTTGCCTGCTCTTTAAAGAAAAAAATCCCAATAACTTTTAAGTGTTATCCAGTAGTATCTGTTGTTTTATTCTTCTTTCACTTTGGACAAAACACCATCACATCACCTTTAAACTTGCAAACTGAGCCCCTTTATGGTTGTGTGTAGACCTTCTCCCATTGACTTTTACACATCAGTAGTTCTCTCATAATTGCATCAACACTGTCATCAAAACTAACCCAGTTTCAACAGTACTCCAGTTCAGACAATGAAATGGTTCTACATACAGAGAACTAATAATAATAATCTATCATCCACAGGTCATGCATACTCCTCCCAAGACCTCAGACTGAGGACCCATCTCCCAAACAGCCCTAAATCCCTCTTCCATGAAAAAAAAAAACAACACTTATTTGATAATACAACCGCTGAAGTACCTTCTCTTAGCAAATTATCAGGGATAATAGTAGATGATAATCTTAATTTCAACCTGCATATACAAAATTCCATAAGGAAAACTCATCAAAAACTAGGGATACATTACAGAGCCAAAACATTTTCACCAACACAGCTAAAGCTACACTTGCCACTACGTATTTCCTTCCCGCACTTCTTTATGGTGCTTCTATCCTTATTAACCTTCAGGCATCACAAAAATCAAAACTTGAACAATGCTTTAACAAAGTTGCTAAATTGCAGCAAATATCCCTTTCAGAACTCACCATTGTATAGCACTAAAAAGCCTAAATTGGTTAGAACTACCCAATCAGCTAACATGCACACAGCTTCTTACCACTTTAAAATTATCCAGAATCTATCTGCTTGCCAGTGCTAAATACCATTCTACACAACTATGTTCTTAGCCAGTCATTATGATCCAATGATCAAAATCTCCTGTCTGTCCACAAACCTATCAAATCTGGTGGGCATTGTCTGCACTCATATCATGTTGCTAAGGCTTAGAACAGTGTTGTTTTTAATGAGCTTATTTGCTAATTAATTAGAATTAGCAGCTCATTTTTGCTAATTAATTAAAATTAGCAAATGTTGAAAAAAATTAGGCTAATTAGATTTTGAATTAGCAACTTACTGCCAAGTGTTTTAACTTGCAACTTGTCAGTCCAGGTGTTCAACTTGAAAACAATGCAGTCAATGTCAAATCATAAAAGTTAAACAATATCTCTAAGCACATGTTTAGCTAAATAATCAACAGCACAGTAAAGCACGTTTAAAACCATAAAATAGTAAAGTCATCAAATAGTAATGTTCATCAATTGGTCTTTGCTGCACTTGGCAATGGCAAAGTCAGTGTGCTAAACAGTCACAGCCCTTAAGGCCAAACAACATGCCAGACACACTTGTAATAGGTGACTCCATAGTCAGGCACACTGACGTCCCGCTCACCAGACTGAACAAGGAGAGGGTCACAGTAAGCTGCCTGTCGGGAGCTAGAATCCGCCACATAACACAAGCACTCAGGTCATTCCACAGCAAGTACAAATATGACTCAATCATTGTACATGCAGGTGTAAACGACCTGAGACGTACCTCCCTGGACTACATGAAAAGAGACATAGAGGAGCTCTCTGATTATGTAGCCCAGGCCGGTAAGACCCTGACCCTGAGCAGCATCTTACCCTCACCAAGAATGATGCCACGGTACAAAGACAAAATGATCAGTTTTAACAATTGGCTTAATTACTGGTGTCATTCTAAGGGGATCCAGTGTCTGTCTGCTTGGGATGACATGCTTGACAAGCCACGCTGCTTCGCAAGGGATGGTTTGCACCTGTCACCCCTGGGCTTCGGATATTGGCCAAGGCTCTTGCCACCCCATAGTGCCTTTTTAGGCAAGGCTCAAATGACAAACCTACCTCCCTAGAAAACACAAGTGGAAAAAACTAAGGGTAATGCTGCTCAATGCCAGAAGTCTAAACCTCAAGATGCATGCCCTCGAAGCCCTTCTCAGTATGGAGAACATCGATGTCTGTGCAGTGACTGAAACCTGGTTCAAGGCTCCTGAGAGCACCCCAGCACTATCAGGTTTTACCTCATATCATGCTTTCCGGCCCCAAAACTTGGACAGAACCACAAAAGGAGGGGGAGTATCCATTTTCATCAAAGATACCCACACCTCCAGGTTAGTGGCAACGCACAAAGCATTGGAGACTATCCAGGTGCAACTAACCATAGGCAAAACTGCCTTACAGTTTGTAGCATGCTACAGACCACCCTCTCAAACTCAGGAACCCCACACAGCCTTCCTGAAGACACTGGAGAGTATGAATGTCTCTCCAAATACCATCATTTTGGGAGACTTCAACTACCCAAACATAGACTGGGAACATTACTCAAGCCCCAACACTCTAGCCCAAAGGTTCTTAGAATTCATAAACTCAAATGCAATGGAACAACTAGTCACCATTCCCACAAGAGGAGACAATATACTAGACCTGATCATGACAAACATGGGGACAAAATGCTCCACACTGGAAGTACATCCCTCTTTGGTAAGATCAGACCATAAATTAATCTCACTGGAAATCCACATCCCGCCCCACCCCCTGCACAAAAGACCACAGTGAAGAACTTCTCAAAAGCAAACTTCACACTTCTTAAGACTGAAGTGGTATCTTTCAAGGCCCCTGGGCCAGTGGAAACCACAACCCACACTGCTGAATCCCTTGCAAATGCCTTCTATGGGCACCTTCAAGAATGCATGGATCATGCAATCCCAAATAAAACCAAGACCCATTCCGCCAAAGGCAGGCGACCAGTCTGGTGGACCCCAGCCATAAACAAACTTTACAACAGAAGGAGGAAGCTACTACATGACAGAGCAAAATCCCTAAAAGGAAAGGCATCTCTGATCAGTACTAGCAAAAACTACGATCACTCATAAAATCATCCAAGGCCAACTTTGAGAGAAAAATCGCAAATGACACAAAAGACAATCACAAGGCCTTCTTTAGCTATGTTAGAAACCTGGGTGGAAACTCCCAGATATGCTCAGAGTTAGTCCAAAATGACACAAAATACACTGAACCCACTGACATTGCCAACATTCTGGCAGACAGGTTCAGTGCAAATTTCTCCCCCCCCCCCCCAAAAGGAGAAATAACTATCCCAGCAGAGTGTAGCCTCCCTAACATCTCAGATGCCCAGGTGAGAGCAGCCCTCTCTAAAGCTAATAACACAGCATCAATGGGACTGGATGGTGTCCCGGGCTGTGTGCTACATGAACTCCAAGAGGAACTAAACCCACACATAAGGCTGCTGTTTAATCTTAGCCTTACCACAGGATACGTACCCAAGAGTGGCGTACGGCAACAGTGGTCCCACTTCACAAAGGCGGTGCTTCTACGACCCTGGAAATTACCGCCCCATAAGCCTGATGAGCCTGGTCTGCAAAGCTATGGAGAGGATCATTATGGAACTCATAAACAAAGACATTGGGGACCTACAGACATTGGATCCTACCCAATTTGGCTTTGTCAAGGGCAGATCCTGCCTTCTGAACTTGGTCGACTTTTTTGAAACAGTCACTAAGGCCATTGATGAGGGTAAGGCAGTTCACACAGCCTACCTTGACCTTGCAAAAGCCTTTGACACAATACCCCACTCGGGCATCATAGACAAACTCACCAGCTTAAATGTAAACCCATATGTCACAAGATGGGTTGCAAACTGGCTCAAGGACAGAACCCACAGGGTCAGAGTTGCTGGAGCTATGTCACACTCTAAGCCAGTCACAAGCGGTGTCCCACAGGGCTCAGTCCTGGGACCCCTCTTGTTCAGCATTTATTTTTCCAAGGTACAGGCAAACATAGGAGGATTGTGGCTGACAAAGTTCGCAGATGACTGCAAACTGGGCACCATAATTGATACTCCAGCGGACACAAACATCCTTCAGAGAGGCCTCATAGAAATGGATAATTGGTGCCAGAGCCATGGCCTTAAGCTAAACGCCAAAAAATGTATAGTCATACCCTTTGGGAAAAACAAGGTACCGACAAATTACCACATAGGCGGTAATCCATTAAGTACGGAAGAGGTAATCAGGGACCTAGGGACCCAGGTTGACAGTAACCTCTCATTTGACACTCACATTGCCAAAGTGGTTAGGAAGACCTTCTATATTGCCCACCTTATCATGAAGGGTTTCACATCTAGATCAAGAGAGGTCATTGTGCCCCTGTACTCTTCTCTTATCAGGCCAATGATTGAGTACAATGCCCCATTTGGGATGTATCTCACCCGACACCTGCAGCAGTTGGAAAGACCCCAAAAGTTCCTCACCAAGAGGATAAAGGGTCTTAAACATATGTCATATGCTGCCCGACTGAAAAAACTCCAGCTCTATTCAGTCACATACCGCCTTCTCAGAGGTCATCTGTGCCTGACGTATAAGGCCATGTCCAATCCTGAATTAATGGACATGCTCCACCTCAGAAAATCCAAATCCATCAGAGCCACGAGAACAAGTGACTTAAACCTCAACACAGAAATAAATAGAATGTGCTGGAGGGACAGATTCATAACCCAGAGGCTCCCTACACTCTGGAACAGAATCCCAGTCCATGTTAGGCAGAGCCCCTCACTGACTCTATTCAAGAGAAATCTCGACGAGTGGATGGGAGATCGTAGGTTTACCCCGGGGGTCATCTCTTTGTCACTACTAGACAGAGGCATAGTAAACTAAACCCTAAAAGGGCGTAGTATTCTCATCCTAAGGGGTGGTGTAAGCCACATACACTCTGGCTAGGCTTATAAATGCCCTAGGGCAGATAGCTTAGTACGAACCTATGAACCTATGAACCTATGAACTCCAGTGATATATCACTAACTTTACTTCGCCTAGCTGAAGCAGTGTAGCCATCAGCAATGAAAACTCTTTCAACATTTGCTGAAGTAGCAGGTATACAGTGGTGCTTAAGATGTAACTTGTATAAGGTTGGAAATGATTCTTGGAAGGCAATGTCACTCCAGTAGACTAGCGGCTCCAAGCCGCTCATGGTGATAACAAATAAGATCCCAGTTCTGATTCAGTGCTGTTTGTTGATGTGCTGTTGTTTTCCATCATGTACGAGAACAGCATATCGAGCTGTGAAGCTGATGGTTGTTACTGTGGTATTGGTGCACAGGCTACTTCTTCTTCTGTAGGTAGTCTATGTGTATGTGATTCAGTTAGTTCTTGCATCTCAGTCAATAATACCTGTCATGCTGTGTTACTGTCACCTGGATCTGTTGTCCACCTCATTGGAATCATAGATCCACAGCTATGGTGATCAGGCAATATGCCTGGCGAACCAGATAATGACATTTGTTGCTCAAGGATGCCAACAGACCAGACTTGACTGATGTACAATGCTGTAGTTCAGTCTTCTCTATGTGTTTTTTCAAGCCAACTATTGCCAGTAGAATCTGACTACTTGTCACAACAACTTCAAATTGCAGACAAACAGTAGCCACTTCAAATGGACTGAAGAGCTGCTCCATTTCTTGTAGTACAGTGAAATCATTTGATGTAAGAGTAATTCTGAATGGCAGAATATCGCAAACTCACTGAAGGGTTCCTTCATGTTGAGATTCGATCTTAATTGCTGAAATCATTGACAGTTTACTGTTTCATCATGTACTTTTCGAGGATGGAATTCAGATCAATGCTTCTGCCTCCAACAACTCTGTAGCTCGGCATGACTTATGAAGAGCTGACACATAACTATCACATTTGGACAGGACATTGTTTATCTTTGGTGAGTCTTCAGCAAGTCGGGAGTGAACTACCAACTGTAAAATGTGTGTCATGTACATGTAGCGCACCGACTGGACTGCTACCCTCTTCTTCAAGTCATTTCCAATCAACTGGAACATGTTCCACCTCTTCTCCTGCTTCATCTTTATCACCTTCCTTCTCTTCATCTTTATCTGTCACATCAACAGTCTTCAGGAACGCCTTCACCATGTTGGCGGCATTATCTGTGACTATTCTGACAACTGTCGTCCGACTTGTGAATTGTTTCATAAAAGATTGATAGATTACGGAACTGTTTTCTGCCATATGTGAGCCCGTAAACCTCTTCATGCTCATCAGTCAGGTTATCATTTTCTGGTTGTGTATGAATGACAGGCTTACTCTGAAGTAGCCAAGCATATGCTGAATGGACCTTATATCAGCTTGGGCGCAGCAATACTGAGAATCATTTGTCATCTTCTGAATTGTTTTTATCACCTGAAGAACACAGACGAAGAATCCACTTTTAGCACTCAATTTATTGTACCTGAGGTACAATAAATTGAGTGCTAAAAGTGGATTATTCTTCTGTGGTCTTTAGTTTTTATTTATTTATTTATTTTTGGTTGGTACATTGTTTTTATCACCTGTCTGCAGTGATCATGAGCTTGCACTTTAAACTTTGCTCTGGTTAGAATATAATATGATGGTTGTACAACACTTATTAGAAAATGAAATCCTTCTTTTTCACCCAGACTCAAAGGAAACATATCTAGCATGACAAATTTGATGACAGTATTATCAGCTCTGTCACTCAAAATGCTTTGTGACGACGGACAAAATATTTAGTCAGAGAACAAATACCTCCAGATCCTGTTGTGGGGTCTTCCTTTTCATGTTTCTTTCTGCCTCATAAGTCTTGTATTTGCCAGGATTACACAGCTGTGAGTGACTTACAGAATTAGAAGTCACCCTTGTTGGCTTCCAATCGCTGATAATTCTTTACTTGCAGGCCTTACATACTCCAGAAATTTTCATTTTATTATCATTTATAAGATTTAGTTTAAATGTGAAAAAAGTTGCAACATTATCTGGTAATTCTTGAACACAGTCTGCCATGTTTGCAATCAAACTAAACAGTAAACAAGTACTGGAAGACGGAAGTTACACACTGTGTAGGTAACTAGGTAAGGTGTGATTCAGAACTGAAACTGGAATACAGTAAGTTAATACACTGTTAGATTACTACATTTCAATCATTGGTAAATACATATCAGAAACTTGTTATGCAGTTTTATTTCGATTGCAAACTAGATCTAAATAAGCTTCTAATTACGACATTTTAATTAGAATTAGTTCAAAACACGTTAGTTATTCTAATTAAAATTATAATTATCACATTTTCTAATGAATTAGCTACTTAATTATAATTAGCTAATTAATTAGGCAACACAGGCCTAAAACTCATCTCCATCAGGTGAATACTCTCCCTCCCATCCTTCAAAAACATTCTGAAAGACCTCCTAGACAAAAGCTGGCTCTGTTCTTGCTCAAAACCAGGATAAATTATATCACTGAATGTGAACAAATACGTATTCATGCCATACATCTCTTTACTGTCCATTTTTCACTCACTTCCTTTTATCAATTTCTCTCACCTGGCTTTCTTTAAATATACCATAAGCCTGCTTTTCTGTCGCTTTGTATTGCAATTCCTGTTTGTATTATACTAACTTACCCTTAATTTCTCTATAAACCGGATAAAATGTCTCAAACTATTAAATCATTGTCATATAACTTGTATCTATTCTAAACCAATGTTTTCATATTAATGGTAATTTAGTATAATTATTTTAACTGTATTCATTTTTTGTATTATTTTTAAAGACTGTAAAATTATTAGCTTTTCTCCTCAGGTCACTGTTGAAAATGGGCTGCTACCCAGTCAGACTTTTCTGGCAATCAAATATCAATAAATAAATAAATATAATCAGGCCCATGCTTTAGACAAGCTACTATTATGTAATGCATTCCAACTTTAGCCCCCACATCTAAGTACACACTACTTTTACATAAGCCTTACATGTAATCCTCTGCTATAGTTTATGTAAACATTGTAAGTAATTAACAGTGCAATGCTATGTTAGTAGCAATGCAGTGGTGTATTGTTTCATTACAGTCTTATCTGTTAAATCATACTCGCCAGTATTCATATCTGGTCTGGTTAATTTTCTGATTGCACATGTTATTCCTGTTTTTTCATATGTAAATATTTTATTCATGTGGGCTTCATACTTGTCTATCTTCAAATGTATTTTCAATCTGACCTACTTAGTTTTATTTTTATGCATATTGTTCCTGTTTTTTTTTTTTTGTAATTTTGTTCATCTGTGTTGTGACTGAAATAGGTTCTGCTCTACTATGCTGGCTAATTAACACCAAAACATTGTCACATGATAATTCCAGTAGGGCAGCACAGGTTTATTAAATGTAAAAAGTTAAAAGTTTTTGTTCTCTAAAAGACGAGAACTTCATCAAAACAATGGCAGCTTCTATTTTTATAGCTCCCATGTCACATAACAAAAAAACCTAGACCAATTAATATTGTGAATTCAAATCCAAACAAAATAAATAGAAACTTAAAAACATAATACATTATTATAAATTGTAGTATGGTTAATCACTTGTGTAATGATATGTACACTATTCAATACTGGAATTTAAAATAATTATAGATTGTGTTACAACCGTGTTGCCTTTTTGTGCAAAATGCAGTTAATTGAACTATGTTCACTTAATTCTAGGGAATGAGACACATTTCACAATAATTTAACAACAAAAAAGGTGACAAGAAAAACTCTATTTAAACATTCTACAGTATGCAGTAACTTCAGAAAGTCTGTATTTTTATACTGGAAAAAGGTTCATTTTTCTGAAAGGACAGGGGACTGGAAAAAACATTTACTATTCAGGGATTTACATGCAAAAGATCCATCAGGGTGGGATCCAAGGATGCTTTTCATGTCAAAGATAAATTATCTCTTAGCAGTCTGTAGGAAACAGAGTATACGGATAGGGCTTTGAGGTAATCTGCTTACAGTATTTTGTTTACACCCTGTATTCTTTTTGTGAGGAGCCTGTGTGGATGTTGCACGTACCTATTCAAGTGCATACTGTAGGGGGCATTATACTCAATCATGGGTCTGATGAAGGCTGAGTATAGTGGCACAATGACTTCTCTGGACCTAGATGCCAAAATGTTGGGAGATGAATTTGTTGGCCAGAAGATTTACTATATCTTCCAGTTTTGTGAATGTTGTGTGTTGTCTTTCAGGTTTTAGATATAGCTGAAGAAGGCATTCTGGTTGTCCTTGGCCTGGGACACTATCTCTACCTCAAAATTTGTCTTGTTGGAGTTAATTAGTCCTCTTAGTTGTCAATTCAGTTTGATGAAAGAGGTTTTATAATTTTTGGTGTTACACATCCTAATTTTAGCTATGACTTTCTTCTTTTGTTGTACAACCTTTTTAATTTTGGATTCCACCAGGGTAGTTTGTTTTTAAGTTAGTTTTGGGCTTACTTCTGGTAGGCACAGCCATCTCTATGCAGTCATTGACATGGTTGCACAGAGCTTCTGTGAATAATTCCACATAGGCTGCTGTGTTATCTGGGTTTGGAGAGGCTTGAAATTTTGACACGTTATCACTTAATAAAACTAAATGTAGACAGCATTTACTGGGGTTACATAATTGATTTCTGTTTCAAAGATGACTGCTTTGTGGTCTGACCTTACCAGAGAAGATACAACATTGGCAGTGGGGTATGCAGTGCTCTTCCATGTCTGTGAATACTAGTTCCAATACGTTTGTACCTCGAGTCAATGCAGGCACTATCTGGGTCAGAGTATTTGTGCTTACAAAGTCTAGCAATATCTGTGCATGGGGTCATGTAGGATTCCCAGTTAATAGCAGAATAATTGAAGCACCCTATGAGTATGGTATGGTATGGTATTTGTCTGAATAATATTCTCTTTTCCTGCCTTTGCTGAACTAGATTAGTCCAGATTTCAGGTTTTGCTGAATTCCGGACTGTGGTATAGTTTCCTGTGTTGCCCATATCCTTACTTGGATAGGAGGAAGCTTCTCTGTTCACCAGTGAGAGTGGGGAGCTTTGAGCAGCCTATCTGTCCCTGGAGGAGTGGTCTCAGCCCTGAAACTAGTAGCTTATTGGCAGTTTTGGGTCAATTCCTATTTCTTTCAGTTTCCCTGCTTTAAAACCTGCATTTGCACGGTTTTGCGCCAGTATACAACTCCGCACAGCTCCTCGTAATGTCCTGCAGAGTGATACAGGCAACAAAGAGACCCAAGAGAGACTTTTTCAGATTTAAGTATTTTTTTCTCTGTTTTTTTGCTCTGACTGCCTTTTCCAGCCTAAAAAGCGAATTTCTAACTGATCTGTGCTTTAAAAAGTTTAAATTGCATTTGTCTTCTGCTTTTTACAGTTTTTGCACTTGTTTTATATCAATTTAAGTCATTTTTGTATTGTATAACTGTTGTAGGCTACACGCTAAAGTGTGCTAGCCTGTTTATAGCATTTACAGTGTTTTCTGTGTGTTTTTCTGCTGTTTCCTGAAAAAAACAAACAAAAAAAAAATATTCTCTTTTTCCACCTTTGCTGAAATAGATTAGTCCAGATTTCAGGTTTTGCTGAATTTCAGACTGTGGTATAGTTTCCTGTGTTGCCCATATCCTTACTTGGATAGGAGGAAGCTTCTCTGTTCACCAGTGAGAGTGGGGAGCTTTGAGCAGCCTATCTGTCCCTGGAGGAGTGGTCTCAGCCCTGAAAATAGTAGCTTATTGGCCGTTTTGGGTCAATTCCTATCTCTTTCAGTTTCCCTGCTTTAAATCCCGCATTTGTGCTGTTTTGCACGATTTTGCGCATATCGCAGCATCGGGCAGCGCTGCTTAAACGGGTTTAAATTCTTCCCGGCTCCACAAAGTCTGCTCTTCACTTTTTCTCTTAGAACTGTTCTAAATCTCAAAGTAAGCACTCTATTTTAATTCTAAAGCCCTGCAGTTGCTCGTATAAGTAATCTTATAAGTAAGCACTAATAAACTAAAGCACTACACCCTCTTATACTCCCTTTAAGTACTTGGCTCCCTATTGGTCCTTTTTGATCAGTCAAAAAGTAGTTCCTTATACTATTCTGGCATGTCCAAAAGTAAGTTTCGGGTTTACTCTCCAGTCCAGCTAGTGAATCTGGGAATCTTGAGGCAATGTTACAACTGCTTTATGTACACAGACCACCCTCTCCTCCTCCCAACAAGCTCAAATATATGTGAGAGATGCAACTATATAGCCAAACTGGAGGCTGAGCTCTCTCAACCCAGTACTGGCGTAGTCAGTCAGGAGGAGAAGGTAACCACACACACCACAAATCCAGTCTCACATAGACCTATCACAACAGCAAACCAAACACATAAACGCACAAAAACATACTCGGAGGCTCTAAATAAAAATCTGCCCAAGCAGCAGAGACCTCCAAAGCAGACATCCAAGCAACCGCTACCCCACAACAATACCCACGTATCACATAGTTCACAAAGTCAGTGTGCCACACAGTCACAGCCCTTAAGGCTAAACAACACACCTAATACACTTGTAATAGGTGACTCTTATTGTCAGACACACTGACGTCCCACTCACCAGGCTGAACAAGGAGAAGGTCACTGTAAGCTGCCTGTCAGGTGCCAGGATCTGCCACGTAACACAAGCACTCAGGTCACTTCAAAGCAAGTACAAATATGACTCCATCATTGTCCATGCTGGTGTGAATGACCTGACACATACCTCCCTGGACTACATGAAAAGAGACATAGATGAGCTCTCTGATCATGTAGCCCAGGCCGGTATGACCCTGACCTTGAGTAGCATCTTACCCTCACCAAGAATGATGCCACAGTATAAAGACAAAGTGATCAATTTTAACAATTGGCTAAAGTATTGGTGTCATTCAAAGGGGCTCCAGTGTCTGTCAGCCTGGGATGACATGCTCGACAAGCCACGTTGCTTCGCTAGGGACGCCTTGCACCTGTCACCCCTGCACTTTCAATTATTGGCTAAGGCTCTTGCCACCCCCATAGTGCCTTTTTTAGGCAAGGCTCAAAAGACAAACCCACCTCCATAGACAATACAAGGAAAAAGAAATTAAGGGTAATGCTGCTCAACGCCAGAAGTCTAAACCTCAAGATGCATGCACTCATGGCTCTCCTCAGTATGGAGAATATCGATATCTGTGCAGTAACAGAAACCTGGTTCAAGGCTCCTGAGAGCACCCCAGCACTACCAGGTTATACCTCATACCATGCTTTTCGGCACCAAAACTCGGACCGAACCACAAAAGGAGGGGGAGTATCCATATTCATCAAAGATACCCACACCTCTAGGTTAGTGGCACTGCATGAAGCATCGGAGACCATCCATGTGCAACTAACAGTGGGCAAAACTGCCTTTCTGTTTGTAGCCTGCTACAGACCACCCTCCCAAACTCAGGAAACCCACTCAGCTTTCCTGAGAACACTGGAGAATATAAAGGTCTCTCCAAACACTATCATATTGGGTGACTTCAAATACCCAAACATAGACTGGAAGCACTACTCAAGCCCCAACACCCTCGCCCAATGGTTCCTAGAATTTATAAACTCAAATGCTATGGAACAACTGGTCACCACTCCCACAAGAGGGGAAAACATATTGAACCTGATCATCACCAACATGGGGACTCTATGTTCCATACCAGAGGTATACCCCTCATTGGTAAGATCTGACCATAAATTAATCTCACTGGACCCCCAGCCAAGGAAACCACGGTGAAGAACTTCTCAAAAGCAAACTTCACACTTCTCAAAACCGAGGTGGAATCCTTCAAAGCCCCGGGCCAGTGGAAAATATGGCCCAAACTGCAGAATCCTTTACAAACGCATTCTATGGACACCTACAGGAATGCATGGATTGTGCTATCCCAAATAAAACCAAGACTCACTCCTCCAAAGGCAGGAGACCTGTCTGGTGGACCCCAGCCATAAATAAGCTATACAACAGAAGGAGGAAGCTACTACATGATAGAGCAAAATCCCAAAAAGGGAAGGCATCTCTGATCTGTACTAGCAAGAAACTACGATCCCTCATAAAATTATCTAAGGCCAGCTTCGAAAGAAAAATTGCACAAGACGCTAAAGATAATCACAAGGCCTTCTTTAGTTATGTCAGGAACCTGGGTGGCAACTCCCAGATATGGTCTGAGTTAGTGCAAAATGACGAAAAATACACTGAACCCACAGACATTGCCAACATCCTGGCAGACAGGTTCAGTGCAAACTTCTCCCCTTCCCCAAAAGAGCAAATGTCTATCCCAACAGAGTGTAGCCTCCCTGACATCACAGATGCACAGGTGAGAGCTGCCCTCTCCAAAGCAAAAATCACAGCATCAATGGGACCGGACGGTGTCCCAGGCTGCATCTTACACGAGCTCCAAGAAGAACTGAACCCTCACATAAAGTCACTGTTCAATCTCAGCCTTACTACAGGATATGTACCCAAGGAATGGCGTACAGCAATAGTGGTCCCACTCCACAAAGGTGTTGCCACAAAGGACCCCGGAAACTATCGCCCTATAAGCCTGACTAGCCTGGTCTGCAAAGCTATGGAGCGTATCATCATGGAACTCATAAACAAAGACATTGGGAACCTCCAAACATTGGATCCTACCCAATTTGGCTTTGTTAAGGGCAGATCTTGCTTCTTGAACCTGGTCGACTTCTTTGAAACAGTCACCAAGGCCATAGATGAAGGGAAGGTAGTCCACACAGCCTACCTGGACCTCGCAAAAGCCTTCGACACAATACCCCACTCGGGCATCATAAATATGCTCACCAGCTTAAATATCAACCCCTATGTCACAAGATGGGTTGCAAACTGGCTCAGGGATAGAATCCACATGGCCAGAATTGCAGGTGCCATGTCAGACTGTAAACCAGTTACAAGTGGCATCCCACAAGGATCAGTCCTGGGACCTCTCTTGTTCAGCATATATTTCTCTGAGGTACAGGCTAACACGGGAGGACTATGGCTGACCAAGTTCGCAGATGACTGCAAACTGGGTGCTCGCCGACTGACACAAGCATCCTCCAAAAGGGTCTCACAGAGATGGATAACTGGTGCCAGAGCCATGGCCTAAAGCTAAATGCCAAAAAGTGCATAGTCATCCCCTTTGGAAAAACAAAGTACCCACAAATTACCACATAGGTGGTAATCCATTAAGTATGGAAGAAGTAATTAGGGATTTGGGAACCCAAGTAGATAGCAATCTCTCCTTTGACAATCACGTTGCCAAAGTGGTTAGAAAGACCTTCTATATAGCCACCTCATCACGAAAGGGTTCACATCTAGATCAAGAGAGGTCATTGTGCCCCTCTACTCATCCCTCATCAGGCCCATAATTGAATACAATGCCCCATTTGGGATGTACCTTACCCGACACCTGCAGCAACTGGAAAGACTCCAAAAGTACCTCACCAAGAGGATCAAGGGACTCAAACAGATGCCCTACGCAGTTAGGCTAAAGAAACTCCAGCTCTACTCAGTTGCTTACCACCTACTCAGAGGCGATCTGTGCCTGACGTATAAAGCCATGTCCAAACCAGAATTAATGGACATGCTCCACCTCAGGAAATCCAAATCCCTTAGAGCTACATGCTCCAGGGACTTAAACCTCAGCACAGAAATAAATAGGACATGCTGGAGGGACAGATTCATATCCCAGAGGCTCCCCTCACTCTGGAACAAAATCCCAATCCATGTTAGGCAGAGCCCCTCAGTGACCCTCTTCAAGAGAAATCTTGACGAGTGGATGGGAGATCGTAGG